>NC_061091.1:57708029-57721188 GCF_015104395.2 Macrobrachium nipponense
TTATTAAACAACTGGTTCCCCAGTTAAATACCCAGACCTCCTCCACACAACTGTACCTGAGCTAACTTTTATTTGTTTTGTCATTCTGTCTCTTGCCTTCTCGGCATAAGGTTGGTTAGCGGTCTTTGGTCTTTTTTTTTTTTTTTTTTTTCCCATTTCTGTATGTTTTTTAATTGTGTTGTAATTTATAAATGTCGAATTTTAGAGTAATTTTTAAAGTAATTTTTAAGTAATTTTAAAGTAATTTTATTTATTGTTTAACAGATTGCCTGAAGATGTAATAATGATATAACGAAACGTAGGAATTAAAGAATTGAAATGAATTGCAACGTTTGTAATAGTCCACCTTCACGCTGATGTGTCATACTGGCCGTCGCTTTCCTCTGTCTCCTGATATATATATATATATATATAATTATATATATATATATATATATATAGATATATATATAATATATATATATATATATATATATATATATATATTATATATATATATATATATATATAATATATATATATATATATATATATATATATATATATATATATATATATATATATATATATATATATATATATATATATATATATATATATATATATATATGATATATATATATATATATATATGCATATCCCTGTATAATGTAGTGTGTTTCCGTAAACAATTTTAAAAACATGATTATTAAAGTATAATCTCGCACAACGAACTACAACTTCTTTCCAAAATAACGTTAATGAAGAAACTTGTCAGCAAACCCCCCCTCCTCTGTCCCAACTCCCCAATCCCCGAAAAATAAACACTTTTGTCTACCCAGAATCTCTTTGTATATCTCGTAAAAATCCACATATTTACTTTTAAATATAAACAGATATATACCTCATAAGTTATCAACAAAATATTCTCCCCCTGTCGAAACTTTGATAATTAATAGCAATTTTTTGGAAATGAAACTATAATGTTTTTATTATTTTGAAACAAGCTTTTTATACTGGTTTGTAATTTTAAAACAAGCTTTTTATACCGGTTTGTATAAGCGAATATTATCAGTATTTGTCAAGAAAAACAAGTGAAAAAAATACCCCGAGGTTTCTTCGGCACAGGTAAGTTTGCTGTGCAGCTGCTGCATCCTATAATCAAGGCTAACGGAAAGAGATCTGTCTTTCGGTGGTCTCGATATAATGCTGCATGAGCCGCGGCCCATGAAATTTTAACCAGGGCCCGGCAGTGGCCTGGCCTTTATCGCTAACAGACGTATGATTATGGCTAACTTTAACCTTGAATAAGATAAAAACTGCCGAGGCTAGAGGGCTGCAATTTGTTATGTGTGATGAATGAAGGGTGGATGATCAGCATATCAATTTGCAGCCCTCTAGCCTCAGTGGTTGTTAAGGTCTGAGGGCGGAAATAGACAAAGCCGGCACAATAGTTTTTTCAGAAAACTAAAACCATGTATCTATAGATGGAGCCTTATAACATTTATATACCTTATCTAAAAAATAAAAAATTGCTGTAATAATTATTAAAATGCTTTTAAGCGCTCACGACCCTAATATCTTAATCCCCTTATTTTCAAAAGTTAGAAACCTGTAGCTTTTAGCTTTTTGCTAAACCAGTAAAATGGATTTTGGGAAAATATTTTTCAGTATACTTCAAAATCCACTGAATGCCAAACTTCCTCCATTGCGCCACAGAAAAATCAGTCAATCATCAGTAGAACATGTATAATGAGTCACGAAAATTTGGAACGTGATGAACATATAAATATAGGCAAAATCCACCAAGGAAACCGCTGCAAGGCCTTTCGACTATTCGTTCTTTTCTGCTTAGTAAAGGACGAGAAGTCGAAAGGCCTCGCATTGGTAACTTCATTGTTTCACTTCCCTTTTCTGGATTTTGCCTTTCTTTGTCAATAGAACGTGGATATTTTTGACAGCATAATTACCACCATTAACTTCTCTTCACAGAATATTATTTTAGTAGAATCAAATCTCAAAATCTATACGATTTATTGTGATACAAAATATTTGATTTAAAATAATTGAATAAAACTTGAAAAATCAATTGCAAATTGCTGTTTACGAAAGTTCTATTTTGCTTACTCATCACTTAATGTCAATTCTCTTTATCGCATTCATTTCATATTCTTTTATTCACATCCTCTCACTATTATAGGGACCGGTGTAACGACGAGGAGGGAGGGTTGGGGAGGTGGGTATTAGGGTGGTTGTATGTGATGATAGCTCTATTATGTAACCAATCAGAATCAAAATATAATGCTGGGTAATTCTGTATGAGACCCTTTCATAAATAAGCACTGTTAAAGTATTCATATTAACTGTTAAAAGTTGTGGAAACAATTAGACAAAATTAATGAAACTGAATGTGGATTATAAATCAGATATCTTCATCATTGTCTTTTATTGGTTCGTCTTCTCTGCCCAAGATTTACTCATTACCTTTATGGAATGGTGTTATTGAAACGAGAGAGAGAGAGAGAGAGAGAGAAAACTTTAAAAATGGATTTAATTACTCAAATACTAATAGAGAGAGAGAGAGAGAGAGAACTTTAAAAATGGATTTCATTACTCAAATACTAATAGAGAGAGAGAGAGAGAACTTTAAAAATGGATTGCATTACTCAAATACTAATAGAGAGAGAGAAAACTTAAAAAATGGATTTCATTACTCAAATACTAATAGAGAGAGAGAGAGGTGGGAGACATGAAAAATAAATTCTATCAATCAAACGCTAATAGAGAGAGAGAGAGAGATCGGTGTCCTAGCAATCCATATTAGAGTCAGTCGTGCTAATTCGTAGATGGGGTTTGGAATCGATGGCGCCAGGAGGTCCGGCTTCGTAGTTGGATGCCAGGGGTCATTCCGAATTCGATTACTGACTCTCCGCACAGGGGTCGCTGGAATTATGATGACGAGTGAGTGACCTCGCGTCTTAACTCGCTCGGCGAGGTACCCAGGGAGTGTTGTGAGAGTGAATTTTTTTAAAAACTGCGACTGGTTGTCGGTGGAATTCTAAGTGAGGGGGAATTGTTCCATAAGCAAGAACACAAAGAATAGTTTCAACAGTTGTCTTGGGAATAGTGGAGGATAAACGTTTCTAGGAATTATGGTGGGAATTGAAGGGTAAACGTTTCTAGGAATTATGGTGGGAATTGAAGGGTAAACGTTTCTAGGAATTATGGTGGGAATGGATGGCAAATGTTCCTAGGAATTATGGTGGGAATGAAGGGCAAACGTTCCTAGGAATTATGGTGGGAATGAAGGGCAAACATTTCTAGGAATTATGGTGGGAATGAATGGCAAAAGTTTTTAGGAATTATGGTGGGAATTGAAGGACAAAGGTTTCTGTGAATTATGGTGGGAATGAAGGGCAAACGTTTCTAGGAATTATGGTGGAGATGAAGGGCAAAAAATACTAGGAATTATGGTGGGAATTGAAGGGCAAAGGTTTCTGGGAATTATGGCGGGAATGAAGGGCACAAAGAATAGTTTCAACAGTTGTCTTGGGAATAGTGAAGGATAAACGTTTCTAGGAATTATGGTGGGAATTGAAGGGTAAACGTTTCTAGGAATTATGGTGGGAATTTGGAATTGAAGGGTAAAAAACGTTTCTAGGAATTATGGGTGGGCAATTGAAGGGTAAACGTTTATAGGAATTATGGTTGGGAATGGATGGCAAATGTCCTAGGAATTATGGTGGGAATGAAGGGCAAATTCAATTAGGAATTATGGTGGGAATGAAGGGCAAACATTTCTAGGAATATGGTGGGAATGGAATTGGCAAAAAGTTTCTAGGAATTATGGTGGGAATTAAGGGCAAAGGTTTCTGTGAATTAGGAAGGGAGAAGGGCAAACGTTTTAGGAAATGGTTGGAGATGAAGGGCAAAAATACTAGGAATTATGGGAATGAAGGGCAAGGTTTCTGGAATTATGGCCGGGAATGAAGGGCACAAATTCCTAGGAATCATGGTGGGAATGAAAGGCAAAAGTTCCTAGGAATTTTGGTGGGAATGAAGGGCAAAAGTGCCTTGGAATTATGGCGGGAATGAAGGGCAAAAGGTGCTATGAATTATGCTATGAATTATGGTGGTAGTATATATACATATACTACTTGATAAGAGTGGAAGTTAGTCCACCGAAATATAGTCCCTAGCTTTGAACCAGTGTTTTAATGGGCCTTTTATACTTGAGCGTATCCTGCTTTAACAGAAGAATTTATTTACACACCACACACACACACACACACACACACACAACACACACACACACACACATATATAATATATATATATATATAATATATATATATATATGTATGTATATATATTAATAGATATATACAGAGAGAGAGAGAGAGAGTCGATAATCTATAAGAAATAATAAAGTTTTACTACGTATGGATAAATAGTCAGTTGAGATCAATTCAAAAATCAAATGAGAGATAAGAATGGGTGAAGTATGTATATATGTAATCTACATACATACATACTTCAAGTATGTTGAGGGAAATGCGTGTTTTTATACATACAAAAACGTTCATCATCATGAGACCAAACGATCCATCCTTCTATTCTCTCTCGTCAGAATCCGACGAGACATCTCGTCTCTTTGGGGAGGGGGAATCATTCTGAACACACTTCAGGTTTTACAATTTTATTTCTCATCGTCCTTAGAAGTGTGAAGAAGTGTTGGGAAGTGTTGAAGACGTCACTTCGGGCTCCTGCAGTGTGTCCTCGTGCACCCACGTAAAAAAAAGTTAAAAAAAAATACTTCTTCACTTCATTAATAACTTTTTTCCTTACCCTTTTTTTTATTTATCAATGGAAAAATCAAGGTTAACCATCATTAGACTATTCCTTTTTCCACCTATTTTAGGATATTTATCACTATGGGAAAGCTGTTTTATCAGTTTATCAAAACATGAACGGTTTATGTATATTTTTTATCACTATCAAAACCATATTTTATACACTCTACGTTTGACAAGTTTTTCCACAGCATTCAGAACACCTGCTTGTGATCACTTGCAGCAAATAGTTGGTTTATTCAAGTGAAAAACTACTTAGGATATTACATCGTGTCAATATAAATAATGAACCTTCATACATATGATATACTCTATCACAAACCTTCAAGATAACCTGTTGAGACTTATATTCATAACCTTACATTTCAGCAAACCGTATGCACCGTAGCCATATATATATATTTGTTCTATGCATTAACAATATGAATAAGCAAGTTGACATCTCCCGTAATATTATGTTTGTCTGTAATATACATCATATTTAAACGAAAACACATCTTATGTACAAGAAATTGTCAAACTAACGTCAATATCGAGACATGCATTTGATACCAGGTTATCAAATATCACATTCATCATTCCACCTTGAAAAGCTCACTTTCACCAAAGCCCTAGCCTAGTTTACATTTCGCTAATGCAGACACGTAATAAAAGATAAAAGAGATAAGATGCGGAATTTTCTAACATTCATGAATTACCTGTTGCAAAATAAAGTATTATATACAGTGGGAGTATCAAGTGCCATCTGATTTTCCTCACAGATGATCGCAAGGCAGAAAAAGGTGAAAGTGGTATTTATATATATATATTTTTTGGTGAATACAAATCTATTACGTTGCCAACGAATTAAAATGTAAATTGGTTTCCCCTAAAAAAAAGTGTTTGGGAAAGGCTTCAAATCATTATATTAAAAAAGATTCTATTTGCATTATATTACAAGAGATCAAAGTGAAAATATTCCTGCTGACTGAGCAGTATTATCAATGCACTTGCTAAAGTATTGAAGAGTTCAGGAATTCAGTTTATATATGAATATATAAAGGAAGGTTCTTATTTCTGTTTTCATGACCATAAAATCCTTTCAGAAAAAACTATTGAAATTTAGATCACTATACTTCAACCAGTTACTCCTCCTTGGAATGGCAGAAAATATTAAAAAGATAACGGGAAATGAGATCTTTACAAAAAAAGAGTAATATATATCAACCTTGATTGCATCTTAGTTCAATAAAGTATCAAAGAAAAATGTTGATTTTTAACAGGGCCAGAGAGCTGAAATAACCATTATGTTATGACATACTTCAAGATTAATGATATGACAGAGAATCACTTTAGAATAACAATAGAAACTTTCCTTTATGATAAGGAATATGAAAGCTATAGTTTTCAAGTCATGAATAAAGAGAGACAATAATAAATCGATTCTATTACAAATAAAATTATATATAATTTATAAATGAAAATATACAGTATCCATTTACCTTGCTATATTAGTGAGAGAGAGAGAGAGAGGATACTCACTGATTTGTCACCAGGTGAGTAACTATAGGCATACAATATATATACCTAAATTGATAAAATCTCTCAAACTTATGTCTTTTATACTTTTAAATATAGGTGTAATCTTTCATTATTTTCTTTATAAGTATATTTTTCTTGACTATTTCTACACAAGCAAAGAAATACACTTGGCTTGGGCGATGGTGTCCTATCAAATAAACACGCAACATTCAACATAATTTTGATACATATTCTACCAGCGAAACAACACTCTTTGTTTATCATAACTTCACTAAATGTATTTTGAGTCTAGTATCTCTACATAAACCTTTGAAACCAAAAAATAACTAATTATTAATATATATATAATTAAATATATATATATATATTATATATATTTATGTATATATATGTATATATATATATATTATATATATAATTATGTATTGTATATGTATATGTATATACTTATATATATAATATATATATATAATTATTAATATTAATAATTATATATGTATATATATTATATATATTACTATATATATATATATAATATATATATTAATATATATAATAACTTATATTATATATATATTGTATGTATTTTGAGTCTAGTATCTCTACATAAAGCCTTTTGAACAAAAAATAACTATATATATATATATATATATATATTATATATATATATCTTGTTGTCTGTCAATTTCACATGAGATTCGATAAACTCATCTATCCTTCACACATGGGTCTGAAAGCTGCACAGACTTCCACCCCGGCAAGAACCTCGGTACACAAGCAGAAGCCAGCTGTCCGTAGCAGGGCTTGAAAAGTTCTGTAAAGTTGTCGCGGAATTGCTGGTTCATGGCACAATACAAGAGGAAGTTTATAGCACTGTTGTATAGCACCAGCGTGTCCATGATCTCCCCCAGCTTTTGGTAGCAGGGGAAGAAGCCAGAGTCTGGAATGACCGTGAGCAGCCCCAGGATCCCTTGGGGAACCTTGGAGGCCAGAAAGAGGAACAATATGGCCAGCAGCATTTTGGTCACTCGGTCCGCCTGCTTCTCCGCGTCTCCGCCCCTGCCGGACGAGTTTCTCTTCATGAGTGCAGCCCTCCTCTGCGCAGCCTTGAGCACATGGACAGCCCCGTCAGAGCCGCGCAGGGCAGGAGCTTCAGCAGCACTGTGTAAATCCAGAAGTTAATGCTCTTCAGGAGGCCGTTGTGGGCCTTTGCCAGCTCACTGAAGCCTATGATGTAGAGCACGTGGCCCTGGTGATTCAGGACACTGATTGTGATGTGAATAAGTTTGGCACTGAGGCTGTTGTTGTCTCATAATGAAGATTATTATTATTATTATTATTATTATTATTATTATTATTATTATTATTATTATTATTATTATTATTATTATTCAAAAAGTTTAACCTTTATATGGTCACTTTAGAATTGAGGCTGCTGTTGTCTTTTAATGAAGAATATCAAAAGTAGTTAATTATAATTGTTATCCATTAAAAATAGTTATTATTATTATTATAATTATTATTGTTAAAAAGAAAATGCAGAATTAAGCGAGTTGATTTTATATATTGTTTTTTCTATTTTCCTTACAAGTCGCTTCTCAGGCTCAGCGATGTTTCTGAGTAACTGACCAATATTCATATTGGGAATTTTCAAAAATCATAAATACTGAAGGTAATCTTTTATTGGAACAGGATATCAGGTCCAGGTCAAGCAGGGGTCGTCGTCAGTGCTGGTATTATTCCGTAGGCGTAGTTCAGTTTGGTGCCGGGTTCGTCTTCGGTTTAAGGGCTGGTATTGGTGCTGGTATAGCTGGTATATCTGGTATTACGTAACGTTTCGACCTTCTCGCAGGTCATCCTCGGACGAGTCGTTTGAGGATGACCTGCGAGAAGGCCGAAACGTTACGTAAACCAGATATACCAGCTATACCAGCACCAATACCAGCCCTTAAACCGAAGACGAACCCGGCACCGAACTGAACCATGCCTACGGAATAATACCAGCACTGACGACGACCCCTGCTTGACCTGGACCTGATATCCTGTTCCAATAAAAGATTACCTTCAGCATTTATGATTTTTGAAAATTCCCAATATGAATATTGGTCAGTTACTCAGAAACATCGCTGAGCCTGAGAAGCGAATTGAAAGGAAAATAGAAAAAACAATATATAAAATCAACTCGCTTAATTCTGCCATTCTTTTTAACAGTATTTGCCTAAAAGATGGTCTTCTACCAAAATACATATCATTATTATTATTATTGAAAATAGTTATTATTATTATTATCATCCTAAAAACCAATATTCATATAGAATTGGATAGAATCTAGACCTAAGTACATCTACCATTCCTAGCCTTCTGTCTTTCACACTAATATTAACCTATTATCCTGACTGCAATTTATTTTCCTAATATTACTTATGCAGACATTCCATTTTACATTTCCTCTATCAGAAACTTTCAAATTATTTCATCAGACTATGCAAGTTTTCGTCACCATCACCGGTTAATACTTTATTGCAAACATGGAGTAATCCACTCTCCCTGAGAACTTCTATACACTTGCTATTTTGCTACATTCACTCTTCATTTCATTCATTTAAATCAAATGAAGTACTTCTTTATCTTACTTACTAACTTAGGCCGGCCACACACGTGCAGTTTTAACTGACAGTTATAACTGTTCAGTTATAACTGACAGTTAAAACTGCACGTGTGGGGGTATCTCAGTTGCTCATTTCGTCAGTTCAACAAAACTGTACAGTTAAACTGAGACAAATGCAATGTTCCATATTTTTAACTGAAAGGAGTAAATGAACTGAGCGTGTGTGGGGGGATTCGTAACTGTACAGTTCTCAATTTCTCATTTCTACTGGTGGTAGCGGTGAGTGCAGTTTGTTGAGATAGCACGTAAACAAAGCGAAAGCAACTTTTGGTACAGTTCCAGTCATGTGCAAATAATTGAGAAAATCAATTGGTTCTTCACTTAATTCCTTTAATAATTTAATATCAGACTTTGATTTCGCCTCAGTAACCACTTTTTGCACCACTGTTTACGCTTTTTAGTTTTATTTTTTCTATTTGTTTGTAGCATTACAAAGAATACATCGAGAGCGCAAGATCGTACTTCTCGGAATCCATGGTAAAAACTGAGGGATTGAACTGTGCGTGTGTGTGCATTTCATTTTTAACTGACGTCAGTTTAAACTGTGTCAGTTATAACTGCACAGTCATTACTGTCAGTTAAAACTGCACGTGTATGGCCGGCTAGCATAGAATATAAGATAACACTATATGAAAATGTAGTGTCTCAAATTAAAATTTATATACTACAGTAATTGCGATTTAAAAACCAACTATGGTGCTAGTGCTAGAAATGGAGCTTGGGAAACTGAACTGCAAAAATTAGCTTCAAATTGTTTTATTTTAAATGATACTGCATAAAATCATATTAGAATATAATTCTTGCCTATAAGAGCACTTGAGCCATATTAAAATAATTCTTGCTTATAAAAGCACTTGAATCATATAAAAATCTAATTCTTTCTTATAAAAGTACTTGAACCATATTAAAATATAATTCTTGCTTATAAAAGTACTTGAACCATAATAAAATATAATTCTTGCCTATAAAAGTACTTGAACCATATTAAAATATGATTCTTGCCTATAAAAGTATTTAAACCATATTAAAATATAATTCTTGCTTATAAAAGTACTTGAACCATATTAAAATACGAGCTGGCAAAGGACCACAACGGCCTCCTGAAGAGCATTAACTTCTGGATTTACGCGGTGCTGCTGAAGCTCATGCCCTGTGCGGCTCTGACAGGGCTGTCCATGGCCTTGATTCAAGAGCTGCTCAGGGCTGCACAGAGGAGGGCTGTGCTCATGAGGAGAACCTCCTCCGGCAGGGGCGGAGACGCGGAGAAGCAGGCAGACCGAGTGACCAAAATGCTGCTGGCCATATTGCTCCTCTTTCTGGCCTCCGAGGTTCCCCAAGCGATCCTGGGGCTGCTCACGGTCATTCCAGACTCCGGCTTCTTCCCCAGCTACCAGAACCTGGGGGGAGATCATGGACATGCTGGTGCTATACAACAGTGCTATAAACTTCCTCTTGTATTGTGCCATGAGCCAACAATTCTGCGACAACTTTACTTTTCAAGCCCCGCTGCGGACCGCTGGCTTCTGCTCGCGTACCGAGGTTCTTGCCGGGGTGGAAGTCTGTGCAGCTTTCAGACCCTTACACAGAGAGCAACAACACATGCATTACACATATGTGAAGGATAGATGAGTTTATCGAATCTCCTGTGAAATTGACAGACAACAAGATATATATATACATACATATATATATATATATATATATATATATATATATATATATATATATATATATATATATATATATATATATATATATATACGTGAGTGCGTATGTCAACAGAGCCTTCACACACAGCTCATCATGGAAAGATATACATAACGAACTCGACCGAATTCGCCAACTGCTGACAAACAACGGGTATGCAGATCAATTTATCGAAGCAGCAATAAAAAAGAAAATGGACGCATTTTACCAACCCAACACGATGGCGAAAAACGAGGAGAACTTGATTATTTACCATCATGTACATTATGGGTCTGCATACAAGGAGGATTGCAGCACACTACGCGGGATAATAAACAGAGGCGTAACCCCAAAAGCCCCTTACCATAAAATAAGACTCAGGATATATAGTAAGCCCAACCTTGTAGCAGCCTTAATAATGAAGAACAGCACCGCTTCCGGGGGACCAAAAGGAGATGTGCACGAATGTAGTTTACAAATTTACTTGTCCAGAGGAGGTGTGTAAACCTCACAGCCAAAACTACATCGGGCACACTACAACGACCCTTCGGAGACGTCTGCTGGCTCATAGAAATCAAGGGGCCATCCATCAACATTACATAGATGTTCACGACAGGAAGCCATCTCTACAAGAGCTCATAGAAGGCACCCAGGTCGTGCACAGAGAAGACAACTACGGTCTCCTCTTAATAACGGAAGCGGTGAGCATCGCTATTCAGAAGCCGACCTTGAACGTCCAACAAGAATCGGACCATATACTCCCCTCCAGCGGGAGAAGGAATACGCAAGCCAACAGGGACCAGACAGCGCGCCCCAATCCACCGAGAACATCACGCCCCTTGGAAGACATGAGAAGACCAAGCGTCAGCGAAAGTCAAGTAACATCCTTACTCAGGTCGCTGAGACCCCGCCCAACACGAATCAGCAACCGTTAACCAACGTAGACCATTTTGGACATACACACACACACACACACACACACACGCTAACTCACTCAAATTTAAATCAGACACATTTATGTATAAACAGAAATTATCTCTTGTACCTTTATGCATGCTATAAAATATATACATATATTTGTACTCCCGTATTTAGATTTCTATATTCATTTTCATTCCTCTATGTAATTTTGTAATTTTTATCTAAAACCAACATGTAACATATTAAATTTTAAACATACATTTAAGGAAACTCGAGCACATGGCATTGTATTTTGAATATTTATTTAACCACTGTTTAAACTTTCACTCTTATTGTCACAGTACATGTGTCCTTATGTTCTTTGTATCTAAAACAACGCCCTTAAGCTGTTAATCCCTAGACTAACTAGCACCCATACCTCAAGGTCATACCTCCCACACGATGAGATAAATAGGCCGAAAGGTCAGATTGTAAGTCAGTAGTCGCTTGATAATGCCATAATGCGAAACAGCTGTCGTGACAAAATTCAATAAATGGAAGAAGGAAGTCTGCGTATTTTTCACCAGAAATTGACGAACGAGAATCGGAAAAAACTTCGTCGGTATGAAGGCACTGCAAGAAACTTATGATAGCCACTAAAGCAATTGCTTTTAAACAAACATATATATATATATATATATTATATATAATATATATATATA
Organism: Macrobrachium nipponense; assembly: GCF_015104395.2. Taxonomy (NCBI): domain Eukaryota; kingdom Metazoa; phylum Arthropoda; class Malacostraca; order Decapoda; family Palaemonidae; genus Macrobrachium; species Macrobrachium nipponense. The sequence continues at coordinate 57,720,359 of NC_061091.1, forward strand.
TATATATATATATATATATATATATATATTATACACACACACACACACACACACATATATATAACATATATATATATATATATATATATATATATATATATATATATATATATATATATATATATATATATCATATACGTAGCCTCGGCCTTGAAGGGGCTCTAATACGTAAACGGAAATAGTTGAGGGAAAAAACAGAATAAATTACTTGAACTTACCGTAAAAGGATTTAAAGTGTTAATTTACTCTAGATGGAAAGGTCGCCAGAAAACTCAGCTAATTTACATCTATTTATTTACAAAAGGCCGTTTACTGGCCTGGAGAAGGAGTAAATACAGTGGTACCTCGAGATACGAGTTTAAGTCGTTCCAGAACCGAGCTCGTAAGTCAATCGGCTCGTATCTCAAACGAATTTCTCCCATTTAAAATAACTGAATTCAATTTAATCGTTCGGGACCTATGAAAAATTCCCAAACCATTGTAAATTATGAATAAAGATATGTTTTAAATAACAAATAAACATGTATAATTAACCAAATACATAACAAAATATGAAATAAAGAAATAAAAGAGTTATTTAGCATAATAGTCTTACTTTGGAGACAGACGAGTGCGGCTAACGAAGGTGAACGGCGAGGAGGAGGGAGGGGGGAAGGGATGTAGGCACTCTAGACACGTACGTAAACGGCACTTTTTTAGAACTTAAAACAAAATATTTCGTAACTTTAAAACTAAAATTACACTTTCCTTATTTCAAATGAAAGAAAAACATTTATAAAACAATGCACTTAACTTTAAACTTGAACTAAGCTTAACATTTACGTAAATTT
>NC_061091.1:57721688-57729188 GCF_015104395.2 Macrobrachium nipponense
TACTATGGCCATACCCATCTCTCTCTCTCTCTCTTTCTCTCTCTCTCCTGCAGTGCCTGATTGCGTACAAGAAGCAACTCTTTTCTTAGGATTTTAAACCGGAAAATATTGTCAAATATCCATCGTCTCATGAACCTACCCACCATTATTTTTTTTCTCTTTTACTTAAAAAATACATTTTAAAGTTAATTTTTACAATTCAATACTTATACAACATATGTAATTTATGTACAGAATCAATAAATATAAATAGTCATGATATTTTTGTATAGATCGATATATTTCCATTACTCTGCATATATATATTATATATATATATATATATTATATATATATATATATATATATATATATATATATATATATATATACCTTCCGAACTTGTGCTGCGGGTTTAGTGTCCCCAGTTTATGTAGACTCAGTTGCCCCACCCACCACCACCCCACCCACTTACCCTAGACTGGTCGGGTCTGAGGTTGCAAGTTTCATCATCGAAGCTTGTTGATCTGCAATTCAGACACGTATATATACAGTCCTCACTACTTCCACTGCCCCACCTTCGTCCCCCTCCCCCTCCTCCATCTTCAGCTTCGCCTTGTCAACCTTTTCTACCTCTCTGTTCAAAATCATCACCTAAATCCTCACAGATTCAATGAATGGCATTATCTAATTCAGTATCCGGATGCTCTTTACTTAGTATATATACATTGGCGTTTCCTAATCTTGAAGAATTTTCAGACGTGTTTTTTTTTTATACGTCTGTTGCAACTTTTTTTGTGGCCTTCATATCCAGTAATAACCAAACCTTACTATAGATGACTAGGGGGTATCTAATGTAGTTAGCGGTTTTAGTGTAAGATTTTTCACTGGTCATAGTCATTCCATTTGGACTATAATAATACTTTGGGCTCAGTCTCCCCCCCCCCCCCCTTACTCATTTTATTCTGATCTGGTCAAGATATCCCACCTTCATTTCACAACTCCCTAATGTTTCGTAACAGAGGCCACGTCCATTTGAAGATTCGGATATAGTCTCTCTCTCTCTCTCTCTCTCACTCTCTCGTTATTATTATTATTATATTATTATTATTATTATTATTATTATAATATGGAAAATGAAGGCCCCTACTCGTATGGAACAAGAAGCCCGCCATAGGGACCACTGACTGGAAGTTCCAGAAGCGTCCAAAGAATATAATGGAGCTCTTTCGAAAGATACAACAACAGGAGGTCATGGGGAAAACAGAAGGGAAAAGTTTGTCCCATTAAATAAGTCGGAATAATTATAAAAAATATAGAATATAATAAGTTAAAAACAGTTGGGTTTCAATTCCTTCACTCACTCGAGAGAGATATTTCGGTCTACTGAAACTGTCGTAGAAGAGCAAGGCCCCCCCCCCCCTCCTATACAGCTGCTCAGCTGCAGCCAGGCATGGTAACCCCCCCAACCTCCCCCGTACACACACACAGACCCACAGAGGTAAGCACGCTCACAGAAACGTACATGCGTGAGGGGGCGTGCACACGCACGCACGCACACTCCCAACCTTCCCCCCCCCCCATCACCTTCCTTACTGGGGGGGGGGGGGGTGGGGGGGGGGGGGGTGGGCGGCTGTTCTTCCAGCCATTAATTTCCACCCACATTCAAACGGCGAGTTCGTTCGCGAACTGGCTTGTTTTTGCTCGCAATTTCTTGCCTTCATCTGACCTCATTTACTTTTTTTTTCTTAAGTTAACTGTCATAGACTGTTGTTATGTAATGTGATCATTTTGTCTTTTGTCAAGGTATGCATGAAGTTATCTAGTGAGAGCGAGACACCATTCTCTCTCTCTCTCTCTCTCTCTCTCTCTCTCTCTCTCTCTCTCTCTCGTTTTTTAGGTGTAGTGCTAAACCCCTTTCCCCATGTTTTATCAGTTTCCCTCTCTCTCTCTCTCTCTCTCTCTCTCTCTCTCCTGAGTTTTTTCGTCATCTAAAGTTTTATCCCAAGTCCCACCCCTCCTCTCTCTCTCTCTCTCTCTCTCTCTCTCTCTCTCAAACAGGTTGCCTAGGTTTGACCATATTATCGTCTGTGTAGGAATTATATTCTGTATAGGACCTCCTCCAGGGTGTCTGTATTTTTCCTTTCAATCCTGTCGAAGGGGAGCGGTGGCTGTTTTACCTCATTGATACTAATCTTTAACAATAACTGGGATATGATGATGGGTTTTAAAAGGAAATTTGAATTACTGACAATATTTATAAAATATAGATTACACGCAATATCATTTTGTAACAAAGGTATATTTAACATTGTACTTAATTTTTTTTATTACTTTATCTTTTTGTATTTATGATAAGACAAGTACTATGTAAATAATGTAGAGAATTTTGTTATATTTTCATTATAAAAAATTAAAACCATTTTGTTCGTCAAACATTGCTTGGAAGGATGCGGGGCGGGAGGGAGCATTGGGAAAACAAGTGAGGACAGATATCGTTATCATGACGGTGGCTTCCATGTCATATAATAAACGCAATGCATATCTTTTTATATTATTAAAATAAAAGATAAAAGCAGAGTCGAGTCCAATCGGCTAATAGAAACTCGAGCTTGATCAAATTCAAGGTTAAAGGGACAGATGGAGGAGTCTACGTAACGTCGCATTTAAGGGTGAAAAAGTACTTTTATTCAATGACAAGGCCGTATACATAATCTTTCAAGCCTAAGTTCACATATACGAAGTATACTGATGGATAGAGGAAAGCCTTTTTTTTTCCTTTTTTTTTTTGGGGGGGGGGGGGGGGGGGGGGGGGGGCGGGCTGGGGGGGGGGGGGGGGGGGGGGCCGTTAATAGATGTTGGACTTCTAACTGTATCAGAATTGATCTCTTGGTAATTAATATATCTGCACTATGAAGTCTCCCGCAAAGTGGATGGAATTCGTCAGCTGGGAGCTCCACCTAAAACACGCCCAGAACTCCTTCCCTACACCTATTCTTACCCACATACACATGTAGTACACACACACGCACACACACACTTACACACATTTGATTGCTTAGCCTAGGAGAAATGTGTAGGATTATACACAGTGCCATTAACCAAAAAAATTAAACATTCCATTGCTGTGAATATATATATATATATATATATATATATATATATATATATATATATATAATATATATATATATATATATATATATATATATATATATATATATATATATGAATAACCTGATCACGAAGTTATATAAATCGTGATACTATGTATAAATAAAGGTTTTGCCACGGAGAAAAATGAAAGGCGAGAGAGCCTTTCATTTTCCTCCGTGGCAAAACCTTTATATATAATAATATTCATATATATATATATATATATCATATATATATATCTATATATATATTCACACATAGCTAGATTTGAACTAGTGTTTTAAAATCGTGCTTGCATCCTTCCTGAAGGCTGACTGCTCTCGCAAAGAAGGGAGGTTGTTCCAGGCCGGATTCAGATTGATGCTTTGATGACCTTCAATGCAAGATCTTGCAGCCCGAAACCTCTGGCGACTGAGCTAATCGTGGACTTGTGTTTGTGGTGGCCTCCTCCTCACTGGTCTCTTGCTATTAATTAAATAGCATTTGTTGCTTTCCCTTTTTCAGCCATCGTCGTCGTCAGTTTCAGTTTTATCTTCATTCGTATTATCTGTCTGTCTTCAGCGATGCCCAGCAGATGGAAGCTCCTAGTTCACGCCTTCATTTTAAAGATAGTGGGATATTTATTGCTCGTAGTGTCCTTTATTATTTTACTGCAGTGAATAAGGAATCGAAATTATCACCAGGATTGAGAGCAGCGCGTAAGCTTCATGATGGAATGGTTGTGGGGCAAGAGTTCCATAGCCTCCGTACCACAGGCATTCTAGCTAAGAGAGAGAGGTTATTTAATAGAACTTGGCAACAACTATCTAGCTGATTTTTTACGAGCTTTTCGCTGCCAAAATTGGTATGATGAAATCATCTGTATCTGGAGAGAGAGAGAGAGAGGAGATCTGGGCGTCATTCCGCGTCAGTGTATCGCCCCATTCCTCTGCTGTTCACTTTTATAATTAAATTTCTAAGATGGAAAACTGGTTGAAATTACACACCTTACGGCCGGATGTGCAATGACATACAGAGGTAGTCAATTTCAAGGTAGTCAATTTCTTCAATTTTTAGGCCTCTTGTTTCTCGAGTATTCGACATGGGTCCATTATCAGAACTCTGCTGCAACACTACAGAGTTGCTTTAGCTGCTATTTATCGCATTAAAACCTCTCTCTCTCTCTCTCTCTCTCTCTCTCTCTCTCTCTCTCTCTCTGATGTAGCTTGGTCGTTAAGGAAGTTGCTGGCAGCGTTTTATTTTGCTTCTGTGCTTCGTGGTTACAATCTCTCTCTCACTCTCTCTGACATTCAGGTCGATTTCAATGACAACGCTGTATATTGCTTCTGAGGCTTACGAAACATTTATTAGATTCAACAGTGGCTTGAGTCCTTATATTTACATTAACCATTTTTTTTAAATGTTTTTGCTGTAGCTATGAACACACAACTTGAAAGGACTTCAGTTAAAGAAAGCCAAATGGAGCTAACAATTTAGGTTGGTTCCCCATGAAATTAAGTGTTTTCTTATTCAAATTGGTCAGTTTTCTTTCTTTACAGTCAATGTGTTACGAAGTATGTTGTCTTCCTGGATGTTTATTTTCCGATTACAAGCCTAGAAAGGAAAAATGTATATGACAAAAAGGGGGATGTATACGTAGCTGTCTAAATATTACAGCATTGGCCGTTACTTACGTATAATCAGTTAGAAAGTGACTTAAAATATATAATTGCGTTTTTATATATTGCATACGTTTATCACAATGATGTGATTTTTTTTATCAGACAAATTTGCTCTTGCCAATGTCATGCAGACTTTCAGTCAGGCTTTGAGGCTGGATTCAAGACTTTTTTTTTTTATTATTTTTGTTTATATAATTTCGCTGGGACTCTGCATATATATGTGTTCATATATTATTTGAAATTGTACCGTCTCAATTATAATTACATCTGGAAGAAACCATTACATTCAATGACAATCAGGGTTGCAGTGCCAAAAGAAAAAAAAAACGGTGGAAATTGCATGCATTGGCTTCTTAAAGTGATTCAGATCATCGCAGCGTTCAAAGTTTATCTGTCCAAAGCATTGGTAGGGTCTTTTGGAGACAAAAGGCTGTATCCTGGATCCTTGGTGGGTGGGGAGTTTATTGTCTTGACGTATCGTAAAAGTCTGCATTATTTTGTTTAGTTCTGGACGCAGTGTTAAGGAATAATATCATATATTCCTTCGTGACAAATTGAAAAGTGATACAACTTTATTCATTTCAAGATTTGAAAATGCTCTTGTGAGGTATTCGTGGCCTTTATGAGTCGTGAAGAGTTTGGATGTGAAATGTTTTGTGGAGCGGGTTAGACATAATCAGCAGTTAAGATCCAGTGAATTCTAACCTGAAAACGAAATACGCGAAGCTTCGACAAATGTGGGTCAGTTCAGTCATGAAATGTAAAGATTAATACCCTGGAATGAGTCTTTCGCAGAGAGTGATGTTCCATTTCAAGATTTTTTTATATAGACTATCTACAAGTGATCATTCTATCGACTTTTGTGGGAATTTGGACTTTGAGTCCATTTTTTTTTTTTTTTTTTTTTTTTTTTTTTTTTGTTTTTTTTTTTTTTTTTTTTTTTTTTTTTTTGCTCCTCGATTCTAAAGGCTGCTCATGCACGAAGGTTTTGTTAGGTTTTCGGACAATGGAGCTTTTGTTAATAATTCGACAGACACGTGATCATTTGATGATAATATTGAACCAATACAGCTTCTCACAGAGCCACCCGCTTTGTGTTTTATTAAAAATTATGTATATTATGTACTGAACCAATCTTTCTATACAGCTTCTCACAGAGCCACCTGCCTTTGCGTTTTATTATAAAATATATACTATGTGCAGTCTCAATGAGTTCATTTTCTTGTACAGAAGGCCCACGAAGGCTCGTTATTAACAATAAATACCTTTATTATGTAATAAACCGACCGTACATTAACTTCCGTGCTTGACCAACGAGAAAACTTTGTTGCCGATTGCAATAGGCCTATTCATTTCTACAGATCTTGGTGGTGTATTTGTACAGTCGGCCACACATATAAGTAAACACATTTGAGCCACAAAAGCTGGATGTGATCTGGTAACACTGGAACTGTGCCTCCAGACGCACGATGAAACCCGCCCCTCCACCGTGGCCACCGCCCTCAACACGTCTTCCCCAAACATTTTTCCCTCAAACCTTCACTCCCACCCTTTCAATCACACTTTTATAACTTCTGCTCCATCTCTCTAATTTCTCCTTTAAGGAAAATAATATGACTGAATCTATTCTGTAGATTTATTTTCTCATCATGTGGAGGCGAGAAAACCCGTCTGTTCAACTTTTGTCGTAATAATATTATTACTTGCTGTTACCGACAAAAGAATTAACTCGGTTTCGTGGCGCTCTCTTGTAATAATGGGATTTAGCTATCTACCAATAAAAGCCTTGTCTATCAAATAACAGCATACCTACTACTCTTTAATTGTAATATCAACAGCCGCATTCCAAATTCTTATTATTACAAAGACAACTAGCTTCAGATCGTGTAGGACCTTAGGTAACTCAAATTAAGCATGAAGAAATAAAGAAGGCATAAGTTGAGGAGAGAAAGACCTCTATAGGCCTAGAAGACACTGAAGGAGGAGAAACAAAGAGACAGTTATAAGAGAGAGGACAACAGCAAGAAGGAGGCAGACGGAAAGGAGACACAGCGTAATAGGGGTTATTATGGGAGTCGATTCTTCCTTATGGCTGGAAGTTTGTTTGGTCACAACCGAAATTCATTGGATCAAATAATCGTATTTTTATGCAGGATTTTAACTGCTCGGCATACGTCTACAGTTATCGATGGCAAGCTTGTGCTTTTTTGTTTGTTTGTGTTCGTTCTGCAGGTGTGAATTCCAACGTTAAGAATGTATCAAGTAATAATGAGATCATATCCTTATATAATATATAATATAACATATATATATAATATATATATATATATATATATATTATATATATTATATATTATATATATATATATATATAATATGACGTCCAAACCCTATATTAGTAACATTTTAACGTATACGTAATTAAGGGACAAATATCACAGCCATGTTATTAAGGATACACAATAGGTTGGAAAATACCCATTTATTATAAAATATGTTATCAATATTTAGTCCATCCACCATCGTTGGCAATGACATCTTGTAGTCTACTGGGGACGAAGGCTACATGATTGTAGACGATTTGTTGATGTTTCCTGAAGATCTCCCATTCGGACATGGTGTGCTGAAGGAGCTGCCTTGATGATCGCTCTTGGTCTGGGATCCAAGAGTCGAGGATGGTCACCCAGCAATTTTCCAAGGGATT
>NC_061091.1:57734188-57741688 GCF_015104395.2 Macrobrachium nipponense
TTATCTATATAGATTAATATATATATATATATATATATATATATATATATATATATATATATATATATATATATATATATAAGGATATAATCTAATTATTTCTTGATACATTCTTAACGTTGGAATTCACACCTGCAGAACGAACACAAACAAACAAAAAAGCACATGCTTGCCATCGATAACTGTAGACGTATGCCGAGCAGTTAAAATCCTGCATAAAAATACGATTATTTGATCCAATGAATTTCGGTTGTGACCAAACAAACTTTCAGCCATAAGGAAGAATCGACTCCCATAATAACCCCTATTACACTGTGTCTCCTTTCCGTCTGCCTCCTTCTTGCTGTTGTCCTCTCTCTTATAACTGTCTCTTTGTTTCTCCTCCTTCAGTGTCTTCTAGGCCTATGGAGGTCTTTCTCTCCTCAACTTATGCCTTCTTTATTTCTTCATGCTTAATTTGAGTTACGTAAGGTCCTACACGATCTGATGCCAGTTGTCTTTGTAATAATAAGAATTTGGAATGCGGCTGTTGATATTACAATTAAAGAGTAGTAGGTATGCTGTTATTTGATAGACAAGGCTTTTATTGGTAGATAGCTAAATCCCATTATTACAAGAGAGCGTCATGAAAACCGAGTTGATTCTTCTGTCGGTAACAGCAAGTAATAATATTATTACAACTAAAGTTGAACAGACGGGTTTTCTCGCCTCCATGATGAGAAAATAAACCTACAAAATAGATTCAGCTGTATTATTTTCCTTAAAGGAGAAATTAGAGAGATGGAGCAGAAGTTATAAACGTGTGCTTGAAAGGGTGGGAGTGAATGGTGGAGGGAAAAATGTTGGGGGAAGACGTGTGGCGGGGCGGGTTTCATTGTACGTCTGGAGGCACAGTTCCAGTGTTACCAGATCACATCCAGCCCTTGTGGCTGAAATGTGTTTACTAATATATGTGACCGACTGTACATATGGTCTCAATAATTCTGTACTTGGCTGTTATTTGTGTACGACAAATCGGGGCAGGATGGAGGGAGGGGGGAGAAAGTGGGGGAGAGGGGGGCCGTTCTCAAGCCCGGATGAATAGGGAGGGTTGGAGCCTTCTTTAAAATTGGTGCCAAGACCGATTATGGAATGAGCACCACAAGATATAAACAGCTGGACGAGTGTCAGTAAAAAACCACGGAGATGTATCGAGTCCTTATAATAAACTGTCTTAACACCCCCCTCCTCCCTTTTCTTAAGACCGACTTTGTATTTATTTCAGTTTCATTCCTGAAACAGCTCAGTTAAAACGGGGAACGCTGGTTACATTATGGCTATATTTTTCTTACTATTAGCTGGGTAATGACAAATTGTATGTGAGTTTTTAGAAGAATATCAGTCGTCTTCCCTACTATTTTTAATTATCTGGGGCACCTGGACTAGATTCTCGAAGGGTAATTCATGAGATTATAATTAAGATATTTAGCACCTGTCCTGTCAATGGACATGTTTCTAACAAAAGCAATTCGTTCTGTTTCATCAATATTGATATCAGTGAAACTTTCTCCATTGCTATCGTATTTTTTCTGTATTTTTTTCCAGCTTACAGTCTTCCTCCATGACCCTTCCCCCTTCCCCCTACCAACACCACACCTCCCCTTTCCCCTTTCCCCGCTTCACCAGTAAGCGACTGGTAATCACACACATATTATGAGGACCTTGGATTGCCATAAATGCCTGACTGCACTCATGCAAGGTGACCACTGCCACAAGAATTTTTGGATGAGACACTGCCACCTGCATGAGCACGGCCATTCATCCTAGCCGATCTAGGATTCCACATCTCTATGCTCGTCATGCCCGATCGCATCCATGCAACAGGAAGCCTACCGCCAACCGTCCTGTGTGGAGAGACAATTTCTGTCCTCAACAGTCCACCTTGCACGAGCAATGCTAGTCATGCAAGGAGTATAGATGCAGCAATCCCAAATCAGCCAGAGCAGCTACTCCAGTGAGCGACATGGTAATCACACCACATATATGAGGACCTTGGACTGCCCAAATTGCCTGACTGCATCGTGCAAGGTGACCACTGCACAAAGCACTGGGATGAGACGCTGCCTACCCTGCATGAGCACGGCCATTCATCCTAGCGACATAAGGTTCCACATCTCTGTACTCGTCATGCCCAATCACATCCACCAACCGCCAACCATCCTGTGTGGACAGACAATTTCTGTCCTCAACAATCCACCCTGCACAAGCACTGCCAGTCATGCAAGCAGTAGAGACACAGCAATCCCAAATCAGCCAGAGCAGATACTCCAGTGAGGCGACATGGTGATCACACCACATATATGAGGACCTTGGACCTGCCCATGGCCTGACTGCACTCGTGAAGGTGACCACTGCCACTGCACTTCGATGAAGATGCGGCCATACCCTGCCACGACACGGCCTTCTTCCTAGCCTTCAGATTCCACTCTCTATGCTCGTCATGCATGCGCATCTGCAACAGGGAGCCTACCACCAACCAGCTGTGGGAGACAATGTCCGGTTCCTTACATCCACCCTGCCGGATCATGGGCCAGTAAGCAGCAGAGCGCATCAAGGCCAGTTCCTCAATGCAGCTACTCCAGTGCGACATAATCACACCACTATATGCCCGACTTGCTGCCCATAATCCTGACTGCAACTCGTGGAAGGTACCCGCTGCCACAAACATTTGGGATGAGACCACCGCCCATGTGAGCATGCCTATTCATCTAGATACATAGTTCCACAATCTCTATGCTCATCATGCCCACAGCATCCTCAACAAGGAGCCTACCGCCAACCTCCTGTGTGGACACAATGTCCTGTCCTCAACAGTCCATGGCCGGATCATGGCCCGTCATGCAAGCAGCAGAGACGCAGCAAGCCCAAGTCCTCCAATGCAGCTACTCCAGTGAGCGACATGTTAATCACACCACATATATGAGGACCTTGGACTGCCCATAATGCCTGACTGCACTCGTGGAAGGTGACCACTGCCACAAACATTTGGGATGAGACACTGCCACCCAGCATGAGCACGGCCATTCATCATAGATGACATAGGATTCCACATCTCTATGCTCATCATGCCCAACAGCATCCGTGCAACAAGGAGCCTACCGCCAACCGTCCTGTGTGTACAGACAATGTCTGTCTTCAACAGTCGACCCTGCCGGAGCATGGCCAGTCATGCAAGTAGTAGAGATGCAGCAATCCCAAATCAGCCAGAGCAGATAAGCTACTGAGTGACATGGTATTCATACCACATATATGAGGATCTTGGACTGCCCATAATACGTGACTGCACTCGTGCAAGGTGACCACTACCACAAGCATTTGGGATGAGAAACAACCACCCACCCAGCATGAGCACAGCCATTCATCCTCGACGACATAGGATTCCACATCTCTATTCTCGTCATGCCTGACTGCATCCGTGCAACAGGGAGCCTACCGCCAACCGTCCTCTGTGGACAGACAATGTCTGCCCTCAACAGTCCACCCTGCCAAGCATGGCCAGTCATGCAAGCAGTAGAGACTCAGCAATCCCAAATCAGCCAGAGCAGCTACGCCAGTGAGCGACATGGTAATCAGAGAACATATACGAGGACCTTGGACTGCCAATAATGCCTGACTGCACTTGTGCAAGGTGACCACTGCCACAAACATTTGGGATGAGACACTGCCCACCCTGTATGAGCACGGCCATTCATCCTACCCGACATGGGATTCCACATCTCTATGCTCGTCATGCCTGACCGCATCCGTGCAACAGGGAGCCTACCGCCAACCGTCCTGTGTGGACATACAATGTCTGTCTTCAACAGTCGACCCTGCCGGAACATGGCCAGTCATGCAAGCATTAGAGACACAGCAATCCCAAATCAGCCAAAGCAGCTACGCCAGGGAATGACATGGTAATCACAGCACATATACGAGGACCTTGGATTGCCCATAATGCCTGACTGCACTCATGCAAGGTGACCACTGCCACAAGCATTGGGGATGAGACACTGCCCACCCTGCATGAACACGGCCATTCATCTTAGACGACATAGGATTCCACATCTCTATGCTCGTCATGCCCGACCGCATCCGTGCAACAGGACGCCTACCGCCAACTGTCCTGTGGCCAGCCAATGTCTGCCCTCAACAGTCCACCCTGCCAGAGCATGGCCAGTCATGCAAGTAGTAGAGACGCAGCAATCCCAAACAGCCAGAGCAGCTATGCCAGTGAGAGACATGGTAATCACAGCACATATACTAGGACCTTGGACTACCCGTAATGCCTAACTGCACTCATGCAAGGTGACCACTGCCACATGCATTAGGGATGAGACACTGCCCACCCTGCATGAACACGGCCATTCATCCTAGACGACATAGGATTCCTCATCTCTATGATCGTCATGCCCGACCGCATCCGTGCAAGAGGGAGCCTACCGCCAACAGTCCACCCTGCCAAGCATGGGCAGTCATGCAAGCAGTAGAGATGCAGCAATCCCAAATCAGCCAGAGCAGCTAATCCAGTGAGCGACATGGTAATTACACCACATATACGAGGACCTTGGACTGCCCATAATGCCTGACTGCGCTCATGCAAGGTGACCACTGCCACAAGCATTTGGGATGAGACACTGCCACCCAGCATGAGCACGGCCATTCATCCTAGCCGACATAGGATTCCACATCTCTATGCTCGTCATGCCTGACCGCATCTGTGCAACAGGGAGCCTACTGCCAACCATCCTGTGTGGACATACAATGTCTGTCCTCAACAGTGAACCCTGCCAGAGCATGGCCAGTCATGCAAGCAGTATAGACGCAGCAATCCTAAATCAGCCAGAGCAGCTACGCCAGTGAGCGACATGGTAATCACAGCACATATACGAGGACCTAGGTCTGCCCATAATGCCTGACTGCACTCATGCAAGGTGACCACTGCCACAAGCATTGGAGATGAGACACTGCCCACCCTGCATGAGCACGGCCATTCATCCTAGCCGACATAGGATTCCACATCTCTATGCTCGTCATGCCCGATCGCTTCCGTTCAACAGGGAGCCTACCGCCAACCGTCCTGTGTGGACAGACAATGTCCGTCCTCGACAGTCCACCCTGCCGGATCATGGCCAGTCATGCAAGCAGTAGAGGGGAAATGGCAAGCAATCCCAAAATCAGCCAGAGCAGCTTTGCCAGTAAGCGACATGGCATCCATACTAACTGTTCAGGTCCCTCGGCTCTAGACACTTGTTTTGATGAGACTTGTCTTGGTCCCACTTATCGTTTGCTGTAATTTATCTTCTTTGTAATTGAAGCTCTTCTTTCCTCGCTTCCATGCAACAGGGAGCCCACTGCCAACCGTCCTGTGTGGACATACAATGTCTGTCCTCAACAGTCGACACTTCCGGAGCAAGGCCAGTCATCCAAGCAGTAGAGACGCAGCAATCCTAAATCAGCCAGAGCAGCTACGAGAGTGATCGACATGGGAATCACAGCATATATATATGAGCACCTTGGTCTGCCCATAATGCCTGACTGCACTCATGCAAGGTGACCACTGCCACAAGCATTGGGGATGAGACACTGCCCACCCTGCATGAGCATGGCCATTCATCCTAGCCGACAATAGGATTCCACATCTCTATGCTCATCATGCCCGATCGCTTCCGTTCAACAGGGAGCCTACCGCCAACCGTCCTGTGTGGACAGACAATGTCCGTCCTCAACAGTCCACCCTGCCGGATCATGGCCAGTCATGCAAGCAGTAGAGATGCAGCAATCCCAAATCAGCCTGAGCAGCTATGCCAGTAAGCGACGTGGCATCCATACTAAATGTTCCAGGTCCCTCGGCTCAAGACTCGTTTTGATGAGACTTGTCTTGGTCCCACTTATCCTTTGCTGCCGGAGCATGGCCGGTCATGCAAGCAGTAGAGATGCAGCAATCCTAAATCAGCCAAAGCAGCTACGCCAGTGAGCGACATGGTAATCAAAGCACATATACGAGGACCTTGGTCTGCCCATAATGCCTGACTGCACTCATGCAAGGTGACCACTGCCACAAGCATTTGGGATGAGACACTGCCCACCCTGCATGAGCACGGCCATTCATCCTAGCCGACAATAGGATTCCACATCTCTATGCTCATCATGCCCGATCGCTTCCGTTCAACAGGGAGCCTACCGCCAACCATCCTGTGTGGACAGACAATGTCCGTCCTCAACAGTCCACCCTGCCGGATCATGGCCAGTCATGCAAGCAGTAGAGATGCAGCAATCCCAAATCAGCCTGAGCAGCTATGCCAGTAAGCGACGTGGCATCCATCTAAATGTTCCAGGTCCCTCGGCTCTAGACTCTGGTTTTGATGAGACTTGTCTTGGTCCCACTTATCCTTTTCTGCCGGAGCATGGCTGGTCATGCAAGCAGTAGAGACGCAGCAATCCTAAATCAGCCAGAGCAGCTACGCCAGTGAGCGACATGGTAATCACAGCACATATACGAGGACCTTGGTCTGCCCATAATGCCTGACTGCACTCATGCAAGGTGACCACTGCCACAAGCATTTGGGATGAGACACTGCCCACCCTGCATGAGCACTGCCATACATCCTAGCCGACATAGGATTTCACATCTCTATGTTCGTCATGCCCGACCGCATCCGTTGAACAGGGAGCCCACCGCACTACCGTCCTGTGTGGACAGACAATGTCCGTCCTCAACAGTCCACCCTGCCGGATCATGGCCAGTCATGCAAGCAGTAGAGATGCAGCAATCCCAAATCAGCCAGAGCAGCTATGCCAATAAGCGATGTGGCATCCATACTAAATGTTCCAGGTCCCTCGGCTCTAGACTCTGGTTTTGATGAGACTTGTCTTGGTCCCACTTATCCTTTCCTGCAATTTATCTTCTTTGGAATTGAAGCTCTTCTTTCCTCGGTTTTCCAGAAACGTTTTATCTCCGTCTCTTTCACGCTCTCGTCCTCACCATTTCTTGCATCAGACCAATTACTTCAGTTTTGCTCTACTACATATACTGTGGGCAACTATCCTTAGCTACAAATTATGACACATGGGCGCTGGTCCTCGTCGGCTCCTTAGGATCTTCGGAACGTTCCAATATCACCTTTATGGTCTATTGGGAATAAGATCATCTTTCGAAGGCTTCAGAACGAAGTCTTCAGAGCTGCTTCCTTCCTTCCTTCCTTCCTTTTATCGATGAAGTCAGTCTTGGTGTGGTGGAGCCGGAACGAGGACGGCTTCAGGATTGAAGCTTCAGATATATGAACAGCAAACGCATTCAATGATCCTCTTATTTCAAAGCCTCAGGACTGAAGAACTTGGATTTTCGACATTTCTAGTCTTTTGGAAAATTAAAACTGATATTTCTTTTTTTTTCTCTTTTGTTTCATAAGTCGTAATTTTGAATTCTTTCAGCGTATATGAATGTGTGTGTGTTTTTGTATATATTTTTATGTAAGTTGA
>NC_061091.1:57744188-57793724 GCF_015104395.2 Macrobrachium nipponense
TACGTGGAGCATTAAAAAACGTAATGCTCCATTTACAACATTTTTCCCGTCAGCATTCTTGATTTTTTTAAAATGTTGTATAGAATTTCGTTAACAGTATTTGAATATTGTGTTCGCTGTGCCTCCTACTCTGGGTGGCTTGAGAGTAAGATCTGTCGATAAACGTTTTGATAAACTATCGTAAACGGAATAGATAAAAGGTTCTGATTAACTGCTTGATAAAATTGATTTCCTTGGAGGGAAATTAACAATAAGTTTCGAAGGCTTTATGAGTTGAACGGTTTTGAAAAAGGGAGACGATGAACAATTGATAAGAATATTTCTTAAAGGTTTTGATGAAGGATTGTGACAAAAGTTTTTAGTGGACGCGATGAAAGGCGTTTTTGCAAGAGAGTTTGATTGATTATAGGCGTTGTTGGTATTAGGGGCTGAATTCAAGCTTTTTATGAACCCTTTTAATAGGTGATTTTGTTTCTTCATTGTTTTTTATTTTGAGTTTTGCTCATGGTTCACTGATTATAGAGAAATAAAAGTGGTTGTTGATGATTCATGAGAGTTTTGAGCCGAAGATGACAAAGCTGTTTTATGTGCTCTCTCTCTCTCTCTCTCTCTCTCTCTCTCTCTCTCTCTCTCTCTCTCTCTCTCTCTCTCTCTTACTGTTTCTTCGTCCCATCTTAATTTGCAAGTTTTCATATTTTCAATCGTGGTCATCGGCCTTCTGTTACTGCTTGACATTAGGCTGCCCGTCTCATGGGCCGTCCATTATAATCTGTTGTCAATCTCTTCATAAAGATCCCTTCTGTTTTCGAACTTTATGTTTCCGTGGTCAGTTTCTTCTCCCACAATTCAAGTGCATTTTACGCCTGATTATTCTTGGAAGTTCTGTCGCTTTATTGGGTATTCTTTGAAGCTTTGTAACTTATCGCCTTGGCGTCAGTGAACTTAGTTGTTGTACGTAGGAAAACCACAATATTAATTAAGGGCCTTCACTTTTTTGTTTTGTCCTTTTTGTATTCTTGGCAGAGGAAGGAGTCTTTATTGCTAATAGTAACCTTTCGGCAAAAATAGACATCTCACGACGCTTGAGATATTTCATGCAAAAATGTGAAAGGAATTTGCATGGATACGGAAATACAGTAATGTGAAAACTATCAGGGTTTGGTTTTTTTTTTTTTTGTCACATTATTATTATTATTATTATTATTATTATTATTATTATTATTATTATTATTATATCCCTATCACAGCCTGTTCGCCGGGGGACGGGGAGGGGTCCGGGTTGAAGAAGCTTAGCATCTCAACATAGACTATGCATAAACAATCCCTGCATAAACAATCCTGGGGGTCGTTTATTTTGGGAATGGCTGCTTCTCAGTATCCATTTGTGGAAGTATTATATGCATCTCTCTCTCTCTCTCTCTCTCTCTCTGGGGAAACGAGACGAGGAGTAAACCGTCTGACGACATAGTTGGTGGGTCGCCCGTCATCTTTCTCGAACCGAGGATCGTTGTGCCTCTTTGCTTGAGTTGCTACATCTACTGGTTGGGTCTTTCGACCTCTGGTAGTCTGTCATTCCCAAGGGCCCTTAAACACTAGAGGTATCCTTCAACCATTAGGCTCCTTTCTGTCATTTGTGTGTATATATCGCATCTCTAAACACGGCCAATCCTTGCTTACAGTCCATCATCATTTTTTCCATTTTTACCTAAAGCCTAGAATCCCATAAACTTACGCCTAAAATTTACGATTTAATTTTCTCAGTCAGACGAAGACGAACAGCATTACCTGACAGTTTTTCTACCAAGCAGAAGTTAGTTTGGATTATATTTCATAGATTTCCAGTGAGTTCCCTAATGCTATTCTCCTTGCATTTTGATACATTTTTATGTATATGTTAATTTATTGTTTTATTTTTCCTTTATGATAAGTGAGATCTCTTCTTTCTGTATTTTTCTTTACCTCCTCTTGCTTCCTAATGCGCGCTATATTCTTTGGAAGCTTGAATTTCGAGCCAGTGGCCCCTTTGGCGCCTTATTCCTTATGAATGAAGTTCATCTTATGACTAATAATAATAATAATAATAATAATAATAATAATAATAATAATAATAGTAATATATTTGTTATTGCTACTCGAAGCTAATAGGCGAATATACTACCTCCACACTTCCTCCCCCCCCGCACCCGTCGCTCTGTTTCTGCAAAATAATAATATACTATTTGTTATTGCTCGCAAAGCTGATAGGCGAATGTACAGTCGGCCACACAAATAAGTAAACACATTTCAGCCACAAGGGCTGGATGTGATCTGGTAACACTGGAACTGTGCCTCCAGACGCACAATGAAACCCGCCTCTCCACCGTGGCCACCGCCCTCCACAAGTCTTCCCCAAACATTTTTCCCTCCAACCTTCACTCCCACCCTTTCAACCACACGTTTATAACTTCTGCTCCCTCTCTCTAATTTCTCCTTTAAGGAAAATAATATAACTGAATCTATTCTGTAGGTTTATTTTCTCATCATGTGGAGGCGAGAAAACCCGTCTGTTCAATTTTTGTCGTAATAATATTATTACTTGCTGTTACCGACAGAAGAATTAACTCGGTTTCGTGGCGCTCTCTTGTAATAATGGGATTTAGCTATCTACCAATAAAACCCTTGTCTATCAAATAACAGCATACCTACTACTCTTTAATTATAATTGTAATATCAACAGCCGCATTCCAAATTCTTATATTACAAAGACAACTAGCATCAGATCGTGTAGGACCTTACGTAACTCAAATTAAGCATTGAGAAATAAAGAAGGCATAAGTTGAGGAGAGAAAGACCTCCATGGGCCTAGAAGACACTGAAGGAGGAGAAACAAAGAGACAGTTATAAGAGAGAGGACAACAGCAAGAAGGAGGCAGACGGAAAGGAGACAGTGTAATAGAGCTGAGAGTGTGGCTGGTGTCACAAGGGGCACCATTACCCTCTTAAGTATAAAGGGGGCATAGGTCTTGACTTGTCATAGGGGCTATTATGGGAGTCGATTCTTCCTTATGGTTGGACGTTTGTTTGGTCACAACCGACTATCATTGGATCACATCCGACATTGGGTCAAATTCTCGTATTTTTGTGCATGATTTTAACTGCTCGGCATACGTCTACATTTATCGATGGCAAGCATGTGCGTTTTTGTTTGTTTGTGTTCATCCTGCAGGTGAGAATTCCCACGTTAAGAATGTATCAAGTAATAATAAGATTATATCCTTATATATATATATATATATATATATATATATATATATATATATATATATATATATATATATATATATATTATATATATATATATATATATATAATTATTTGATGTCCAAACCTGATATTAGTAACATTTTAACGTATAGTAAATTAAGGGACAAATATTACAGCACCCTATAATTACGGATACACAATAGATTGAAAAATAACGATTTAATATGAAATGTTTTATATAATAAGATACGACCAAAAAAAACTATTGCTTAGTCTCAATGAAGGCACACTACACTTCAAACAACAACAATATCTTAGTTTTATTAAGACTTTCTGAATAAATTCATCCCGCCTACCAAAAAATGTTTCCTCCTTCTGTTACAGTATCAGTATTTAGTCCATCCACCATCGCTGGCGCCTTCATTTTGCCCGGCAGTATGTCAACGAAGACTTGGGTTTCTGGGCAAGAGTTTTTTTTTTTCGATGAGAAAAACATTTGTGTCGACCTCGCACGACAGTTGCACTGTTGGCGATGCAATAATACAGGATACTCCAGTGAGCACATCTACGATCAAGCCAGAAGCGCCAACGTTACCTGTAACGTGTGGGGTTAACTTATACACCCTGGGTGAGCTGGCAGAAAATACAGGGAAGATTCAACGCCGACCAATACCTTGAAATACTGGAAGACATGATGGTCCCAACTGTTCGAGCCATGGCATTTCCCTACCCAGAGCGCATTCTGTTCATGCAAGTATGAGTTTCATCTCGCAAATTGCAGTAATGGGAGCAAAACTCTATTGTATGCCTGGTTTCATTAACTTGTATTATTAACTTCTTCTATTTATACAGAACTTGTTACAAATGTAAAAATATATGAGTTGTTGCAAGTCAGAAGAGAAACATTTGAGCTCCGTGAGAACGAATCAGTTGTATGGTTGTTGGTTTCTTGAGGTATTTCGCCATCTTCTTGCATCAAAGTTCAAGGGTGTTGATTTTTCCTTGTTTTAAGAAACTACTCACGGCGTTTGTTCCTTTGACTCGCACGACACAGCACTGAGTGTTGTAACTACAGAATATCTGACTTTCATTTGGTATTAATTTTAGTAGGCAATGGTAATGCTGCTATTATTATTATTATTATTATTATTATTATTATTATTATTATTATTATTATTATTATTATTATTATTATATATGAAGTAATAAAATAAAATCCACACTATATAAAATGTGTATTAAAACTACATTAAAGACTGGAGCTTTCGTCTACTTGATCAGTAGATCTCATCAGCCGTACTGATTTTTCCTTTTTCAAAAATTATACAAAAAGTTACGAAGGTACAGGCAGGACTCTGGAACCGTCTCCAAGGGAGATAACAACCAAAACAAACTATCTCAATCATGTTATCCTCGTTCAAATGTCTGGCCAAAAGACGAGCCGATCGTCGTGGTGAACTACCTCTTCTGGAGACGGTACTAGGGTCCTGCCTGTCCTTCGTAAATTTTTTGATATATATTGAAAAGGAAATATCAGTACGGCTGATGAGGTCTACTAATCAAGTAGACGAAAGCTCCCGTCTTTATGTATTTTTGATACACATTTCTCATAAGTGTAGACTTTTATTACTTCAAGATATTCCAGTCATCGATTTATGGTGTAAATATATATATATATATTATATATATATATATATATATATATATATATATATATATATATATATGTATATATATATAGCAAGTATCATATGAGGTGTCATTTGTCGGAAGGGGGAGCTGGCCATAATCTTTAACGTAAGGTTCCGTCTCCCAGTTCAAATCTCTCCTTCCTCCTGGTTTGAAAAGCTAACGCGAAATTCCACCTTTCTTCCTCTCACGATAGACTTCAACTTCACGTGGCTTATGGCTTCGAGCTCTTTGGAGGGGTCGAAGGTGGAATAATCTCTCAAGCTTTTTTCAACCAGGAGAAAAGGAGAGATCTAAACAGGAGAAAACAGGCAGAACCTTAAATTACAGATTATGTCCTGCTCACCCTTCACAATTTGACGCCTCTTGTAAAAAATAATTAATATATACTATATATGTGACGTTTGTTTTGCAGGACAACTGTCCCATTCACACAGCCAGGATAGTTAAGCGATGGTTTGAGGAACAACGAGACATTGACCTGCTGGACTGGCAAGTAAGGGGTGTGATATGAATCCCTTGGAAAATTGCTGGGGGACCATCGTCAAACTCCTGGATCCCAGGCCAAGAGCGATAATCAAGGCAGCTCCTCCAACACACCATGTCCGGATGGAGATATTCAGAAAAAATCAACACATCGTCTACAATCATGTAGGCTCCGTCCCCAGTAAGACTACAAGATGTCATCGCCAACGATGGTGGATGGACTAAATACTGATACATATTTTATAATAAATGTTATTTTTTTGTTTTTCAATCTATTGTGTCCATAATTATAGGGTACTGTAATTTTATTTGTCCCTTAATACGTTATACGTTAAAATTTTACTAATATAACAGGTTTGGACGTCAAATTTAAAATATATATATATATATATATATATATATATATATATATATATATATATATATATATATAAGGCTATAATCTCATTATTACTTGATACATTCTTTACGTGGGAATTCTCACCTGCAGGACGAACACAAACATACAAAAATGCACATGCTTGCCATCGATAAATGTAGACGTATGCCGAGCAGTTAAAATCATGCACAAAAAATGCGAGAATTTGACCCAATGTCGGATGTGATCCAATGATGATCGGTTGTGACCAAACAAACGTCCAACCATAAGGAAGAATCGACTCTCATAATAACCCCTATGACAAGTCAAGACCTATGCCCCCTTTATACTTAAGAGGGTAATGTGCCCCTTGTGACACCAGCCACACTCTCGCTCCTTATTACACTGGTGTCTCCTTTTCCGTCTGCCTCCCTTCTTGCTGTTGTCCTCTCTCTTTTAACTGTCTCTTTGTTTCTCCTCCTTCAGTGTCTTCTAGGCCTATGGAGGTCTTTCTCTCCTCAACTTATACCTTCTTTATTTCTTCATGCTTTATTTGAGTTACCTAAGGTCCTACACGATCTGATGCTAGTTGTCTTTGTAATAATAAGAATTTGGAATTCGGCTGTTGATATTGCAATTATAATTAAATAGTAGGTATGCTGTTATTTGATAGACAAGGGTTTTATTGGTAGATAGCTAAATCCTATTATTACAAGAGAGCGCCACGAAACCGAGTTAATTCTTCTGTCGGTAACAGCAAGTAATAATATTATTACGACAAAAGTTGAACAGACGGGTTTTCTCGCCTCCACATGATGAGAAAATAAACCTACAGAATAGATTCAGTTATATTATTTTCCTTAAAGGAGAAATTAGAGAGAGGGAGCAGAAGTTATAAACGTGTGCTTGAAAGGGTGGGAGAGAAGGTTGGAGGGAAAAATGTTTGGGGAAGACGTGTGGCCACGGTGGAGGGGCGGGTTTCATCGTGCGTCTGGAGGCACAGTTCCAGTGTTACCAGATCACATCCAGCCCTTGTGGCTGAAATGTGTTTACATATATGTGTGGCCGACTGTACATCTGTTGCTTTTCGAATAAAAGCCGGGTGTGCTGATTTTAGTGAGGTTTTAGAAAGATTTTGTTTTTAGCAGGTTTTGTAAATATTTAGCTGGACGAATTCCATCGCGTAGTAACCTGCCTGGGCTCTGTTTCTGTAGTGACCGTATTTCTATAGCTTTCTTCGATCTTATTTCCATTGAAGGTGTCATTCCACTTCGATCAAAGAGAGCTTGTTGTCGTGTGGTTATGCCGAGTCCTTTATGAGTTGTCAGACTAGGGTGTGTGTGTGTGTGTGTATGTATGCGCGCGTGTGTGTGGCGGGCTAACTAACGCGAAAAGGGACTTTTTTTTTTTTTATCAATAAAGTTTATTTACAAACATGGCAATTTTCATTTACACAATAATTGTTTACAGTATTATTGTTATGTAGGACTTCTTTCATAAATTCATCTGTCACAATTGATTTGAGTTGTCACCATTAATTGATTTTAGGAGCCATCTGCAATAATTTACTTTAGCTTTGAGGAAACTTAAGGTTTCTATTTCATTAAAGTTTTTAACTCTACTTTTCCATAAAGATAGTTACATATCAATGAGATTGCTGTGCTTTTGTCTTTGTTTTTTTTTATATATAGTCAAAGTCAAACATTAAAAGTTTTAGCCAATGTCTGTTCATAATAGAGCACATTAATGTAAGTTTATTTTTGAACCACCTAAATACATTATACACCTTACTGCAAAACTAAAAAATATGCATTGTATGTTCTGATTCATTACAAAAATCACAATTTCCGCCTTTCCTTGTTTTCAATAATGCAAGTCTCATATTTGTAGGCAACACCTCATGTACATATTTATATAAAAATTCCCTTTCCTTGACATCTATTATTGAGTAGTTAATGTTCTAACATATCCTTTCCCAACGCAACAAAGGATAATTACTTTCAACAATGGCAGGAACTTTAACAAATAAGACACTACAAAAAATTTTACTACTTATATTTGGAAAATTTGGATGTTTACAAACTAATCTTATACTTTCTATTTCCCTGGAATAGAACATTAGAGGAACAAAGAATTCATCAACACATGGATCTGTTTTAATCAAATAACTCGGAGGAACAAAGGATACATCAACACATGGATCTGTTTTAATCAAATAACCCAATCTGATTTACACATTCATAGCCCTTCCAATTAAGACTTTTTTAAGATTTGTGGCTGCAAGTATGGCAGCATCTTTATGATAAACACTATGTTCAAGCCACCTTCATATTTGGGTAAAAACAAAGTTGCTCTACGTATTGGCTGATATTTCCCCTTCCATAAATACCTGAATATAATAGCATTTATTTTCTGTGCATACGTTTTATTAAGTGGCAATGAGTGAGATATATACCAGACTTTTGATAACAGCAGTGAATTTACTATGATAGCTTTTTGAAAAGTTGTAAGGTATCTATCTGATAACATGTTTATACCCGTTTCTGTTTGACAGTAAATAATTCCCAAAATGTTTAGTTCATTCTCTGTTCTTTAACCATGGTATTTCTGTTTGACAGTAAAGAATTCCCAAAATTTTTAGTTCTCTGTTCAATTTGGCACCTGTTGCTTTTTCAAAATCACTTATTTCACTACAGACTTCTACCACTGAATGATCGGTGGCAACAAAAACTGGTGTGACATCAGCAAATCCTTGGATGCACACTTTAATTTATTTGGAAGCTGAGGTGGCATAATGTTTTTATTCAGTTTAATTTTCAAATATAGAGGCTCCTGCTGCCCATTGATACATAAACAACAACTACAATTTTTATAAGAAATTCTTACCAACTCTACGTACAGGTTTGGTATTCGTAATTTACACATAATTTTGAACAAAAAACTGTGGTGAACAGCATCAAAGACCTTTGTCAAATCCAGTTTTACAACAGCTCCATTTAGCTTTTTATTTACATAATGAATTATATCATGGATGTTATTATTACAGTTGACAATGGTTTTCTCTTTGACACTGCAGTATTGTTCTTCAGATATTATTTTAGGAATAACATTTTTAAGCCTGTTTCCCAATATCTTAGCTCTGACATTGAGGTGCCTTTGGATTAATTTTGGGGAGTTTTTGTTCAGAGATTGGGATGATTTCTGGAATCTCCCAACTTTTTTTCAGTGAGGGAGAGAATTGGTGTAGACTCAAATTTTGTTGACAAGTGCTTTCCCATACATGAAGGTTTTACAGTCAACATTCAAAAGTGAAATTATAGGTCTCCAGTCACTTAATATCTGACCCTTGGTCCCCTTACTAAGTAGTTTTATCAAACCAGTATTTTGTGGTGAAGTCAGACGTTTACATTGAAGAACTTTCTTAACAACCAATAATAATTCGTCTTTTATAACAGACCGAAATTCCTTATAGAATTCAGCCGGTAGACCATCCATACCTGGTGCTTTCCCATTATTCAGGCTCATAATAACAACCATTAACTCCTTTTCATTAACATTTGCATTTAGTATGTCTCAGTCATCTTCGTCAAGTTTATTATTAGAGAGAGCCAGAAACTCCCCCCTGAAGATTCATATCAACATTCACTTTCCAGATAAACGATTGTAAAAGTCTGTAGCATAGTGTAATATGGCATCTGAATTATACAATACTTGTCCTTCTGGTCCCTTGATATAAGGTAATGTGTTGTCATTTTGTGTTCTTTTCTTTTCCATTAGCAGATGACACGACAACCTTTTCACCTTCAACTTTGTCCCTAATTCTCTCGCCCTAGTTTTCACCCCTTCACAAATGCCATTTTTCAAACGCTCAATCATAGTTTTTATTGAAGTTATTGTTGCAAATTCCACCTTGTCGTCATTTGCTTCCATGTGTAATCCTTTTAACCTGTACTGCAAGAGACCATATTTCTCCGATGCCATCCTTTTAGCTAGCTTGATAAGTAATGCTTTAATCTGAACCTTAGATAATCCCACCATTCTAGTATATCAGAGAATTTACACTTTTCTCTTTTTAAAATCTCCCATAAGGGCCTGAAGTTTTCCTTTACCTCATCATTTGCCAGTAAACTCACATTTAATTTCCATACGCCCCTACCAGTTACAATAGTTTGATATTTTATTTTTGACAAAACCACGTTGTGATCTGAAAAGGATATGGGCACCGTTCCACATAAATTAATATTCCAATATAGTGTTTTTTTTTTTACATATAGTCTATCAATACGTGAAGCATAGTTCTCTCATACATACGTGTATTCTTTTGTTACATTTATATTTGAGACATCCTTCAAACCAATTCCCTTACATAAAATTTAATGAATTTCTTAGACTTTAATTTTTCATCCCTTGTGCTTACATCCCCTAGGCTTGTTACAGAGTTGAAATCTCCCCCACATATTATGTTAACGTTATTCCCTACATAATAATGCAGGTTGTCAAAAAACTCTTCCCTTTCCGTCTTTCTGCTAGTGCTACAATACTGTATAAAAAAAATTGTACTCTCAGTAGCAATACTTATCAATCCATAGTTACTATAGGGGCAACAGAGGTTTGTGGTAATTTCCTTGATCCTTTTTCCTTGTTTTCTCTTATTTTACTATTGTGCATATTATTTGTCAGATCTGTTTCTAAAACAACATCATCCCGAGTCCAAAGAATTTATTACTTCTACATCACTGCATCTCTCAGGAACACTACAAGACTTTACATTATTCAATGGATTACTTTTTCCGAGAAGTGACCCTGCCTGAGAATACTTTTTTCCTTTAACGCTGTCCAATCTCTCATTCTTGTATTCAGCAGTTGTATTACCCAAATCCTGATTAGATTTCTCTAATGTTCTTGAGTTAACATTCTCCTTTTGACCATTTCCAACCAGACTAACATCAGTTTTTGGGCAAACATTGTCATCTACTTGCATATTGCACTCATCCCTTTTACTTTCAGAAACTTCGACAGCTATGCCCTTTCTCTGTATTTTCTCTTTAGGCTTGTGGGACTTTTTAATGTGGCGATTCAAATGGCCCAGAGTTACATATGACTTCTTACACAATTCACAAGAGTATGGCCTATCTTGATGTCTAAGCTGCATAATTATATCTTGCCTCGAATGTTCAACTTCATGGGAATCTAGGTGCCATGGCTTTGGGTGCGTTTTGAAGACTTTTCGTTATCAATTTCGTCGTTTAGTGGCTAGCTATTCATGCCTGCATAGTTCGTCACTGAAAAAAAAAAAAAAACTCGCTTTTAACGAAACCAACATTTAAAACGGTTCAAATCACATCTAGAGCCATTGGAATAACCACAGTCCAATGTAAAGAAATACTGTTCGAATATGTAAAACGTACCCTACTCGTTGGGCAAGACATAGAGGTTAGTTTATAGCGATGAGTAAGAGTTAGGGTGGCCATTTCCAAATTCCCAAAAAGAAGGACTCAATTTTTTTTTTTTTTTGGCCAACACCAATTTAACCTAAATTAAGCATGATTATTGAGGAGTTGAAATATAAAATGCATATATATATATATATATATATATATATATTATATATATATATATATATATATATATATATAATATAAATATATATATATATATATATATATATATATATTATACATGACATATACACATATACATATATATATATACATATATATACATATATATATATATATTATATATCTATATATATATATATATATATATATATATATTATATATATATATCATATACACATATAACATATATATACATATACATATATCACATATATATTACATATATATATACATATATATAAAACTTGACTTGGAGTGTTTAAATCTCAAATAGTGTATGAATAAAGAACTGAAATTGATTAATATTCAATTGTATTGAAGATGGAACAATTTATTACATAACTGGGGTGAAAAAATTAACATTATTTCGGTAACTAAAGGAATTAGCAATCTGATGTTTGCAATTTTGCCCTTTTCCTTGCCATCTCTAAGAGTTTTCTGTTGGCTAGAATCTTTTGTAAATGGCTGGACAGATACAAGTACACTGCGGCTCCATGCCTAGTGTTCCTAACTGTGCCAACAGCCACTATATAAAATTATTGGCCTCATGTAAAAAAAAATAAATGGTTCTTGTGCCCATCAGTTCTCACTGTTTTCGTATATGTATTTGTTTATATTTTTAGCATTAATATTTTTTATTTAGACAAACCCAAAAAAGCAGGAGAAATTAGCGTCCTTTTTAAGGTGAAGCAGGACAGAGGACAGAATGCTCAAAAACAGGACTGTCCTTCCTAAAGCAGGACGTCTGGCCACCCTTTAGTCTATGAGTCCCATATTCAAATGAAATTTTCCTCCTATTATGATATTGCTTCGGCCCAGTCGTCCACTTTTTTGGTTTGAAAATATATATAAATATATATATAATAATATATATATATATATATATTTATAATATAATATATATATATATATATTATATATATATATATATATATATATATATATATATATATATATAAACACGGTTCTTCAACTTCGGACATTTCTACTTTATAAAACAATTCCTCTGCTTCGGACACTTCTGCTGAATGAAACTATTATCAATATGATAATAATAATAACAATAATAGCATTATTAACGCCCCCCCCCTCTCTCTCTCTTATAACACGTCTAATGTCTTATCGCTTGGCGATAGACTTTTTGTTCTTCCCTTACGGCTGTTATCCGTAAGTAATGTTTGGTTCCTCTCATCTCCCTTGGATATCTTAGTAGAGAGGTTCTTTCTTGTCTAGAGGAGATGATTCAAACAGGCTAGTTGAACAAGTTAACAACTTTATTCTGTAACTCCATACTAGGAGATGCAGCTCGGTCGGACGACCGATATGTTTGATAGTTGGCGTGGAACTGCCATTCTAAAGCATCGCGTCGATAGCGGAACATTAGCTATCTCAGCAATTCATATAAAAACACATACGTAGTTCGCCGGCTCGGAAGTTACAAGTTTCCGGCGTAGGTTAACAGGTCAACCGCTTCCCATGGAAGTTGTTGTGCAAAGCTATCATAACATAAAAATGTTGACAAAGCTTTGAGCTAGATCAGGCTACTGCAGACAACGCATAGCGTAATCTAAGGTTCTGCTTTGTCACGTAGAACCCTCCTAATGCCATGACCCCAGGTCACTGGTTTATATATATAATGTAATTCTTACATTAGGCTCGGTCTGCTACCTATTCAAGCCTTGAATAACAAAAAAAAAATTACTTTAAACATTGTCCATAGGAGCGTGCTCGTAACATACTAAGTGATTAAATGCATAAAAAGATTCTGTTACATACCCTTGTTGACATATTCATAAACAAAGATAAATGCATGGAAAATATAGATCCATGTTTGGTAATAATAATGATTATGTACCCAAAAATAATAAAATGGTAAAAATCAAAACATGTATACATGATTAATATGATAACATGTAACCTGATTAAGAATAATGGTTTACTAAATAATGATTATAGCATGATCATGGATAATTGTTAAAGAGTACTTGTCACTCTTTATAATAGATAAATATAATTGTATAATAGTATAACAATGTAATTCTGCAGAAATTCAATATATAGGGCTGATATTTTATTAGGTGCCCGAAAAATACCTTTAGGAATATATTAATGTATAATATTGGGCTCATAATGATTTGTTAGGCGCCCTAAGATACTTTAACTGTTCAAATGCAAAGGCGTGAGTCTTTCTTGTCCTACATTTTTGCCAGCATACGGACCGCTTTTCACACACAACACAATTCCAGACAATTCCCTAGGCACGAACTGAAGTGGCCAGGTTCAGGCGGCCCTAAACGCAAACGACTTGAGTTTAACGGGTACGTCATCCAGACGGGCCAGTACGTTCCCTTGGAGATCCTTCTGTTTACGCCTCAGCCTACGCCAAGCAAAGATGTTGACGGCGATAACCAATATGGCCGTCACGCTGAACACGGCTAGCAGAATGTAGTAGCGAAGATGTTCTCCACCTGCATAAGTCGATGACGCGTGGGTCATCTCAGCCAGTTGCGTCAGACGATGAGCTACTCGCGCGTTGTATGGGAGAGGTAGTGATGGGATGATTGTGGTAGCCACGTGTAGTTCGCGAAATACGCCTTCTCACGTATTATCGTGTTGACCCCTCTAACGGTATAGTTTGTAGATGTCCCCGTACAACCATCGGCTGCTACGAAGATAGGGGCATGGGCGGTGGATGTGTCCGGACACACGACGTCGAGTCCGGCCTTATCATAACGGATCCAGGAACCATTATTCATCCTGTAATTGAATTTATTACCGTAAAAGGGATAAAGTTTCCTCAGACAACCTTCGCTTGTATGAGAGAGAGAGCCGTTTAGCACTATGTCTAACTCACATGAATCCGATGATATAGGATAGAATTCAAAAGAGTCAGCTGTACAAATTTTATTATTCATGGCTTCTGAACAGTGAGTGAGTTTTTATCTAAGTCTTTAATGACTGTAAATGATTTCTTATCAGAAGAAATCAGTACATGCCCCGTTAAATTGGATATTACTGGATTTGAGTTATTCGTCATAAAAGTAGGAAACGGTGCTATTTTGTATGATTGCCAAGCATCGGAAGAATCAAAAGGAATTGTGATCATAATTCTATAATTTTCAACGCTGACTGATTATTAGGCTATAATAGAATTCTACTTTATGGGCATCTAATAAAGGAATATAACCTAGCTTCTCCCGTCCGTTTTCTAAAGTTAACATCAGATCTTTAATAGGCATGAGGTGAGAGATAACACCCTTTTGTTGCTAACGTAATTGCTTCTACGTAATCTTTTGACTTTTCAATAAAATGTGATATTTTCACACGGATATGATCTATTTTCGAACTACAGTAAGCTAAAGTAGCCAGCAAATGTTGAACTTCCATGACCTGATCGATATGATTTGAATGTTCATTAACGATATTCATTATTTGATTGATCGAAGATACTGGCTGCGAAGTTCTGATAAGGCCAGTTCCGTTTTGTGTTGCAAAACTCAATTCTTTTATTTTGATTATTTATCTTGAGGCGATTTGAGATTCCTAAGCCTAGATTCGCAACTGATCCTAAGATGTTTAGTCCAGCTAGAATAAGCGGGTTGCGGCGTTCAAGAGTATTGTGCCGCACAGACCACATCAGCAGGTCACGAGCGAGTTCTTCTGCCTCGGCGGTTTTTATTTTGTATGTATCATAAGACAACATTTCTGCGACGCTTGTTGTTTGAGCTAGTGAAATCTCTGAGTTAGCATGAAAATTACGTTCATGCATTTCCTTAAGGGAAATACCAAACCTCATCAGGTCATTCTTTAAGTTAAGGACGTCATCTTCAGGTAAGAAAATAGCATGCATATCTACTTCGATAATAATATTACTTGACACGATGAATACATCATCGATTCTCTCGATAATCGAGCCATGATTAAATTCTATGTCTTTAGTCCTAGCGCTCTTTCCATACAACAAAGATGTCTGAATACACAATATCACTCCTAACAATAACAGATTCATTTTTGAAAACCTGCAATGAGTAAAACAGATGTAATAACTCGCGTAAAAGAATAGGTTACATACAATATGATTAATAGATATATATATATAAATTATTATACAAGTTTCATAAATACAACCATTTTTTCCCTCACTCCATCTACCTTTCTTTAGATTCTGATATGTGCCAATGGGACTATTCTCACATCAGGGGGTTTGGATACATTTTGAACCCTAACTCTATTGGCCGTTAAATTTTCTAAAATGTTAAACGGGCCTTCAAACTTAGGTGTCAGTTTATAATTTAAACCTTTACGCACGTATACTGTATGTATACCTGATCGCCCACTGGTCATTAATGTTTCTAAGTTGGCTTAGCTATTTTATCATGATTTTTTTCATTATTCTATCTGTGCTTCTTCTAAATTCTTACGAATTATATTATATCGACTTATGCTTGCATCCATAACATCCTTTAGAGGATTTGATAAATTAGTTGTAGGCTTTAAGATGTGGAAAGGCGTTCGGGCCGGGATACCGTACAGTGCCTCGTGCGGTGTCATTTTAATAGACACGTGATACGAGTGATTAAGTGTGTTATTACCGCAGGTCTGGCAATGTCCCAGTTGGGATCTGCCCCCACCTAGGTTTAACCCTTAAATGTTTAAAACCTTCCGATTGGCCCTTTTCCACTCACTAGCCCATTAGACTCTGGGTGATAGATCATGGTATTGATTTTCTTTATACTAAGGAATTCGCACAAGGAGTTAAGGAAACTGATTATTGAACTCCCGCCCGAGTCTGAGATAATGATGTGTGGAATTCCATGTTTACAAATGTAGCACTCGTAAAACTTCCTAGCGCACTCAACCGCGGTTTTTGTTTTAAGCGCTATAAGTTCTGTATATCGAGTCAAAGCGTCTATATTACTAGGAGGTGCTTATTTCCTCTGTCTGACTCGTAAAATCCTGTTAATAAATCTAAATGTACTCTTTCAAAGGGTTGATTTGGCACGGGTAAGCCCCTAGGCTGACAGGTGTCTTCGTGTGCCCTTTGTATTCTTGACAAGTGCGACAATTTGCTATGTGCTTTTTTATATCTCTAAGCATCGTATGCCAATAAAATAAGGATTTGGCTTTCTGTGACATCAAGGTATAACCCGGGTGTCCGTGCAGTGGATTTTCATGCAACCACTTTAAGACGGTGGGTATGAGTGAGATAGGCACCACCACCTGGTTGTTATTCAACTGCGGTGTGTTGCGGGTTTTCCTCGTCACGGATCTACACAGGATATTTTCCTGTAGGATATAATTCTGCTGCTTATACTTTAGGTATTCTTTTTCCTTCGGATTTCCGTTTAACGCAATGATGATTTTTTCTATTTGCGGATCTTTTCTGGGTCCGTCTGTAATAGTTCAGCACTCCAGCCCAGATCTTCCTGTTCGATATAGTTTTTTTAACAACGGGCATGGAGGTTGAGATATCTATTAATTCAGCTAATGGCTCGGTACAAGATGAAGAGGGGTTGCGTGATAATGCGTCAGCAATGATATTTGCTTTCCCAGGTAAATACCCGATCCTCGCGCCAAAGTCCTGAATGATCATGTGCCACCGAGTTCGCTTGGGGCTGTGACTAAAGCCTTTAAAGAAGTCGGTTAGGGGCTTATGATCAGTGAGAACCTTGACGGGATACCGTAGATTATGAATTTAAAGTGCACGAGTGAATTAACAATAGCGAGCCCTTCCTTGTCATTACTGCATATTTACTTTCGGAAGGTCTCAGTTTTACGTGAATAAAAAAGCTATAGGGAAAAACTGTCTATCATATTGTTGAAGCAATACCCCACCTACTCCTAGGTCTGAGGCGTCTGTTGCTATGAAAAATTCCTTATTGAAGTCAGGAAATTTCAAGATAGGAGAACTACACAGTTCATCTTTCAATTTATCGAACGCCTGTTGATGAATTTCGGACCATACGAAATCTACGCCCTTTTTTATAAGATCGGTTAGGGGAGCGGTTATGATTGAGTAGTTGCGGATGAAGCGGCGATAGTAACCGCTGCATCCTAAAAATTGCTGTATTCCCTTGACGTTAGTAGGTATCGGAAAGTTACGGATAGCTGACACCTTATCGTGGACGACTTTAAGACCTTCACTAGAAACCGTGAAACCTAGATAGACTAGTTCTGTTTTAAAAAATTCACACTTACTTATCTTTACCCTTAAATTATGCTGCCTTAACCTTTGTAACACTAACTCCAATTTACGTAAATGCTCTTCTAATGTGTTGGAAAAGATTACTAAGTCATCCATGTAGGCATGTAGGATATCTCCCAACAAGTCTCCAAACACGACGTTTATCATACGAGTAAAAGTGATAGGAGCACAACGTAAACCAAAAAGGCATACGCAAAAATTCATAATGTCCCCTGGCTGTGCTGAAGGCAGTGTATGGGATACTCTCTTGTTCCATCGGAATCTGATGAAATCCTTTTAGTAAGTCTAGGCTTTGTGAAATATTTATTCTGGCCTAGTAAAGATAGGATATCATCGGTACATGGTTTACTGGGAATCTGTCCAGGGATTGTTTCTTCGTTTAAACGACGAAATCTACGCATATCCGCCAGTTCGATCTTTTTTCGGTACTACTATTAACGGAAAATTATAAGGGCTGTTTGATTTCCTAATGACTCCTTCCTTTAACATTTTACCTACTTCCTCTGTTATCTCATTCTGAAATTTCATAGGAAGTCTGTTTGTCCTTGAGCCTGATTTGATGCTCTATGACATCCGTTTTTCCTAAGGTTCCATCCGTAGTGGAAAAAAACATCATGATATTTAGTTAACAGATTCAAAAATTTCTGCTGAATTTCTTCTTCTTGAATATCTTTATTGATTTTGTTCTTTATAGATTGCAAAAGGGTTTCATCCGCGACTGATTGAGCGTGATTGATCTCAGCTACGGTAAGAATGCGATGTTTATAAACTTCGGCATCCAAGATATGTTGATTTTTGTGGATTACTAAAGTGGTATTCAAATGATTACAGACTTCGATATTACATTGCTGTTGTGAGCCGACTGTATAAACGGCTTGTGTGACGGATAATCCGTGTGTTTTCAGAGTTTCGGAAAGGATTAATGTTTCAGATCCTGGCAAGGTTCTTTTTTACACGCACTAATATTTTGAAGTTACGTTAGCTCGAGAGTTTGCGTGCAAGCTGATATTACGGGTGAGCGAGAGTTTCTGTTGGGTTGCCTGTATTATTTCTTGGTTCATGAGACAGGTGATTGGTTCCGTAATGTAAGTGACAACTCTGTCTGTCTCTTTATTATCTAAAACAGATTTTAGGGTATTAGAAGACCTATAGAATTTCCCTTTGATATACACGCCGTGTTTTGCAGGTGCTAAGATAATATTTTGAGTGCCCATAGACGGGTATCCGATAATTACTGCGGGATACATATTAATGTTTTGTACAACGACAAAGGTATCAGCAAACGTGCGCTTACCGACCTGGTACTGTACATGAGTTACGCCCACAACATTTAATTCATTATTCCCAATGCCTGAGAGCCTTATTCCGGACTTTTCTATAGGGAAATTTGAAAAGAGTAAATGATGAGTCCTTAAATCCATTATATTACGTGGACTACCAGAATCAAAGAACAAAGTGAATGACTTATGGTCCAAATTTACTGCATGTAAGGTTGGTCGCAACTCGTTTTGACTAATAATTGCATGAATTTGTTGCAAATCTACGGGAACCTGCACAGATTGTTTTGATACGGCCGTGTGTTTCATAGAAAAATCAATTGTCTCACAATGATCTGATAAATTATTAAACTGATTATTTGATACAAAAGATGTTGATATTGATGACCCACATCGCCCTCTCACCCCCTTGGAGTGAACTACGTGGTATTTGTTTTGTTTATCACACCCTGAAAATTCGCTTGCCCTTGCGAGTTCTGGCTAGACGGCCCAGGAACAGAGGTACCTGAAGCACGATTTGTTTGTTTCTGCTGTTGTGCAGAATTTCCGTTTGGTTGTTTCTTCTTATAGTACTGAGGACCCTTCTTTTTATTTGCACTAGCAACTGGTTGCGTGTTTGTAGCGTTTGGCTGTTGATTCCTCGAGTAGCAACGGTTATATGAATGAGTTGAACTATTGTGTATTGAACAAAAACGCGTCCGACAGTCTGAAATCATGTGACCTGGTCGTTTACAGTTATAACAAACCATCCCTGCAACTTGATTATTATTATGTACCACATTTACTTGTTGTGGCTTGTTCTCATTTTTTGCAAAAACTTGAATGATCGAAGGATCTAGGTCGGTACATTTAGACATGTGTTTTTGATTTGTTTATAACACATCTAATTCCGTACTGTCGGGCTGCAATTTTTTATCAAAACACCGTACTAACGCTTCAGGCAACATTACAGTGATAGACGTACGGTAGATCAAACGGATAAAATCTTTCACTTTGATTTTAGCACCCGCAACCCACCCGGAGTTACCTAACTATCCTGATATTCATTTAGCCGGTCGGCAATTAGCGCCGCCCGCTCGACAACATTGAGCTGAGTCATGGAGGCTTGGTTAAGGATATTTCTCAATGCCAATACTACATCTAAAGCCTCTTCACCCCCATCACGGCACGTAATCTTATTTTGAACTCGTCCCATGTAAGCGCTTCTTGGAAAGAAACCCCCCTTAGATACGCACTTGCGTCGCCTTTAGCAAAGTCAACGAAGCTCTTGGCCTCCTGTAATTGTACTGCTGGGTCTGTGATGCTTTTTGCATTTAAATGAGCGTCTACAGATGAGATCCATGCCTCAACATTTTGAGGCAGGAACCCATTGACCCGACCTTGAAAAGGGACTATCGCTGACCTCGCGCTAACGAGAGTCACCACGTTGGGGTTGCCAGCCGGAGTGGTTGCCATTTCGGCTTTCACTTTTTTCTTATCACTTCTATTCCTTGCAATCCTATCAAAATATCTATAAGAGTACACTCGACCACTACGTAAACGCATAAGCAATGTACTGTATAAGTGTGTTATAATATAGGAAAATCCCCCAGAGATACAAAAATACAGATAATATGATAAAATATTATACGGAGAATTCCTGCAAGAAATGGTTAATGACAACTAGAAAAGAAAAAAAAATTAATCTGCGGGCGAGAACCTCGTAGTTGAAGATAGGTTCTGTAATGAAGGAAGATTAATATGGCGAACAACTCACCCCCAGAATACTGGACGATCGACTCTTGATGAACAACACTTCACTGAGGAAAAGACCTGAATAGATAAAAATGGTACTTAGCTCCAGATTATATTGCGAAGGATTGTTGACATGGGATGACGTCACAGTTCCTGTCCACGTCTCGCGTCGGAAGTCGTGATGACGTCACGGCCTTCTCTCGGTGCACGATGCGCGGTAGAGTCCAAGATTGATGACGTCACAGCCTCCGTCCTTGCTAGATCGGGTGATGTTCTCTGTGTTTGTATTCTTCTTTCCGTCGATGTTCGATGCCGCCCTCGTCCGGTGTAGATTCTCGAAGATAAGTGATAACAGTTGCTCAAACGTCAGTGTTAAATGCTTGTATTCCTCTCGATGAAGGACATCGTTGCGTCTTCATAAACTGTTGCGTTGATTGAAAGATCCGTTTTCTCTGTTTCGTTGATGTTGAAGGTGGAAGTTAGTTCTTGTAGACCTTCGGTCGGCTGATATGGGTCTTGTTAATTATGTTCTTCGTTTATTCGCTTGCCACCACTTCTAATGTCTTATCGCTTGGCGATAGACTTTTTGTTCTTCCCTTACGGCTGTTATCCGTAAGTAATGTTTGGTTCCTCTCATCTCCCTTGGATATCTTAGTAGAGAGGTTCTTTCTTGTCTAGAGGAGATGATTCAAACAGGCTAGTTGAACAAGTTAACAACTTTATTCTGTAACTCCATACTAGGAGATGCAGCTCGGTCGGACGACCGATATGTTTGATAGTTGGCGTGGAACTGCCATTCTAAAGCATCGCGTCGATAGCGGAACATTAGCTATCTCAGCAATTCATATAAAAACACATACGTAGTTCGCCGGCTCGGAAGTTACAAGTTTCCGGCGTAGGTTAACAGGTCAACCGCTTCCCATGGAAGTTGTTGTGCAAAGCTATCATAACATAAAAATGTTGACAAAGCTTTGAGCTAGATCAGGCTACTGCAGACAACGCATAGCGTAATCTAAGGTCTGCTTTGGTCACGTAGAACCCTCCTAATGCCATGACCCCAGGTCACTGGTTTATATATATAATGTAATTCTTACACACGTACGTAAACGCACTTTCTACCATTTCCGTAGAATCGAAATATAACCTCTCTCTACTATAAATACCTAAAACTTTGCGTCTCTCTCTCTCTCCAACCCCGGTCTTGGCATAGCCAACGACCGGACAGTAGTTGACTACCGTTACTGCCTTGTTTGAAAATTCAGCGGCCGCGTCCAGGCTTCACCTCAAGTCATTCCTATTGTAAAGGACCGACGCGACGGTTTGTATAGTAAGAAAAAATACAATTTACTTTCAAAATTTGTGACATCGGGTGGGCCTCTTGACCCGAGTATATTCCTTTAGAGTCTTGTGGCTTGAAATGTCTTGGTCTGCTGCCCGAAGTTGGTTGAATTTGGCCTGTTGGTTCTTCTGGGTTGAATTTATATATTATTCCATTGTTTTCCGCCAGAGAGAGAGAGAGAGAGAGAGAGCTCGGGAAAACTGAATTACAATCAATTTCAAGTTGACGTTTTTGCAATTGCAAAGTCTGACGAATGTCAGATTGCAGCCCTTGGCGCTGACTTTTCCAGTTTACGGCAGGAATATAATTTATTGTTTATCGTATTTCTTAGGAGTGCTTATAACAGGAATGCCAGCATTCACCGGTGCTGGTTAATAATTTAAGTCCTCTGCAATTCTCTGAAAAGCTTTTGATCTGAATGATTCTCAGTCCACTTTTATAGGCCTATAGGACTATGATGACGTTGTTCATTTTTCTCGTTTAAAAAAAATACATTTTAACGTTCATTTTACAATTCAATACGTATACAATTTATGTAATTTACGTACATTTACTATGTATATGCATACATATATAGATATCCACATACTGTAATTACATATCCATTACACTTTCATGCATATTTTATATATTAAAATTCCAGGTAACTACGTGTAGAATGAGAACAAATGTTTTTTAAATTATTTACGCAATACATACCTGTTCCTGTATATACTTTCTCTTAGAACAATTAAGTGAGGAGAGTCTAACAAAAAACCCAGATATATCTAAATCCAAAACTTAACCTCATCATGACCTCATCATGAAAGTCATATCGAGGTGAACTCTACCGTTAGTAAAATTAGTATTATGACCGAGTGAAGAATTTGGGAGGATTCATGCATTAAGTTACATATATTCCTTTTCCTCATTTGTTTCATAGTCGTATTATATTATTTCAAGCTTTTATTTCTGTTCCGTTTATCACAGTAGTTGTTTAATATGTGCACTGACTCGTTCTCACTTCATATTGTTGCCATTATATATATATATATATATATATATATATATATATATATATTATATATATATATATATATATACATCAGAGGGTTACCGAAACTCAGTAGATCAGTTAAGGAGTTTATTAGGAGATACGTTTCGTGTCCATCCGACACATCATCAGTCTGTAAGTAAAATCAATTCACATTTATAAAAAATATAATTAAAGTTTAAATGCTATTTTAAAAAGAAACCATAAAATACTAAAGTTATTCATAAAAATTATAGTTAAAAGCTAAAAATACTAAAATGATTTAAAAGGTGACATTAAAATTGTAGAAATTTAGCATTAAAAAGGAATATTAACCTTAATAAAGCGAAGGACAAGAAAGGAATGGCTGTAGGACCGCCGTTTGCCCAGATCTCGACTACGCTAAGAAAAGTTGAGTAGAGGATTGACTAGAATTGAGGGAAGGAACGAGGTGCTTGATATGTAAAGACTCAAGTGTCGTTATATATTGGCTATGCTTGGTATTGTCAATTATCGAAAAATGTTTTTTGTTAATTTCAATTTTACAAAGAGCTGCATGATTTCTTATATTAGAAAGTTCAGGATTGGTTATCCTTTGGCCAGTTCTGTAGCTTACTCCCAAATGACTGGAATATCGAACTTGCAACAAGCGTTTCGTCGATCCAACGTAAGTACCGGGACACCCCGGGCAAGTAAATTTGTAAATAATATTGGATCGCATAAACGGTTGCAAATTCTCTTTATGACCAAGAAGTGAGCTTATTTTGAGAGGATTAACAGGTATTAAATTAACTTTGAGGCTTCCGAACTCTCTTTCAATAATTTTCTTGATACGGTCTCCTAATTTATTTTTGAAAAAATATGGAATAGTGGCGTATATGGGTAATTTTGGTACATCAAATGAAGGGGTACTTTCCGTGAAGTTTAAGTTAAGTAATTTGTTTACCACCATTTTATAAAATACCTCCGTAGGGTACGAGTTAGTTAAAAAATAATCTTGTAAAAATTCAATTTCAGTGTGGAAAGATTTCCAATCAGAAGCATACCTAAGTGCTCTAAAGACCGAAGTGGAGATGGCATTTAATTTAAAATTTATGAAGCACGAACTATAAAAATTATTCCCCATTCCTGTGAAGGTGTGCTTCCTATAGACAGAAGTATTAAACTTATTATTATCTCTGGTTATCTTGATATCTAAGAAAGGTAAGCAGTTATCTTTTTCAGTTTCTATGGTAAAGTTTATGTTACTGTGCTGAGTATTCACGAACTCCAAAAAGGCATCAGCCTGCCATGCATGTCTAAGTAAAATAAAAGTATCATCTACATATCTCTTGTAAAAAGTTGGTTTAAAAGAACTTGAGCATTCGGCTAAAAAATTTTTCTCTAAAAAATCCATAAACACATTGGCAAAAATCGGGGCTAAAGGGCACCCCATGGCCACGCCCTCGACCTGCGAGTACAGAAGACCATTAAAAACGAAAGCGGAATCTTGCACAGCAAGTTCCAATAATTGCTTAAACAAATTTCTATTAAAACCGTGGAAAGTGTCATCAGCATTTAAAAAAACTCTGTCTAAAATAATGTTAATTGTCTCTTCTAAAGGTACATTGGTAAATAAAGAGTCTACATCGAGACTAACCATATAGTGATCCGAGTCCTGCATGACAATAAGTTTCTGAAAGTCGAAGCCATTTTTTATTGTATGTTCAGGTTGAGGGAGTTCATTAAGTAACGTAACAATGTATTTAGAGAGATTGTATGTTGGGCTATTATAAGAAGAAACTATTGGTCGGATAGGACAGCCCTCTTTGTGAATTTTTGGGAGACCATATAAAACGCTAAAGGATGACCCTGTAACAAAAAGTTTTTGATACGTTTCTTCCGTTATGATTTTCTGATTTTTTAGTTTCCTCAAGAATCTGTTAATTTTATCTTCTCGTTTAAAGATTTCTAAAAAGCTTGGTTCACCTAAATATTTAAATTTAGAAGTATCAGAAAGTATTGTTATAACCTTGTTTACGTAGTCTTGTTTATTGAGGATAACCACACCTTTGCCTTTATCAGGTTTGCATATTATAATAT
Organism: Macrobrachium nipponense; assembly: GCF_015104395.2. Taxonomy (NCBI): domain Eukaryota; kingdom Metazoa; phylum Arthropoda; class Malacostraca; order Decapoda; family Palaemonidae; genus Macrobrachium; species Macrobrachium nipponense. Next base: position 57,769,236 of record NC_061091.1, read on the forward strand.
CTTCTTGCTCTTTCAAGGACTTGAGTATTTTCATATCCTCTCTTTTGAAAAAAGGTGTCCACTTTACCTTAGCGCTCTTATATGTGTCATGCAAAGCAGTTGACATTCTCTGTTGCAAGTTACTCAAATTGTCAGTTAAGTTAAGACCCTTGAGTCTCTGAAACAAGACCTCGAACGGAAAATAAAAATGAGCAAAACCTGGTCTATAGGACGGAAGGCAGAAGTCCAGACCAAAGACAGAATAAATTCTTCCCTTTTGATAAAATATAGCTAGACATATTAAAATACAATTATTTCTAGAGCTAAAAATTAGGAATATGAACACCCAGTGCTTCAAGTTTTCTTTGGTGGCGGGCATGTACATTGCTGATAAAGTTGTTGATAAATTCACAAAATAACTTTTGTACAAAATCTTATCTAAAAATGACATATTATTAAATAACGCAGTTATTTATAATATGTCATTTTATCAAAAAGGGAAGAATTTATTCTGTCTTTTGGTCTGGACTTCTGCCTTCCGTCCTATAGACCAGGTTTTGCTCATTTTTATTTTCCGTTCGAGGTCTTGTTTCAGAGACTCAAGGGTCTTAACTTAACTGACAATTTGAGTAACTTGCAACAGAGAATGTCAACTGCTTTGCATGACACATATAAGAGCGCTAAGGTAAAGTGGACACCTTTTTTCAAAAGAGAGGATATGAAAATACTCAAGTCCTTGAAAGAGCAAGAAGATATTATAATATGCAAACCTGATAAAGGCAAAGGTGTGGTTATCCTCAATAAACAAGACTACGTAAACAAGGTTATAACAATACTTTCTGATACTTCTAAATTTAAATATTTAGGTGAACCAAGCTTTTTAGAAATCTTTAAACGAGAAGATAAAATTAACAGATTCTTGAGGAAACTAAAAAATCAGAAAATCATAACGGAAGAAACGTATCAAAAACTTTTTGTTACAGGGTCATCCTTTAGCGTTTTATATGGTCTCCCAAAAATTCACAAAGAGGGCTGTCCTATCCGACCAATAGTTTCTTCTTATAATAGCCCAACATACAATCTCTCTAAATACATTGTTACGTTACTTAATGAACTCCCTCAACCTGAACATACAATAAAAAATGGCTTCGACTTTCAGAAACTTATTGTCATGCAGGACTCGGATCACTATATGGTTAGTCTCGATGTAGACTCTTTATTTACCAATGTACCTTTAGAAGAGACAATTAACATTATTTTAGACAGAGTTTTTTTAAATGCTGATGACACTTTCCACGGTTTTAATAGAAATTTGTTTAAGCAATTATTGGAACTTGCTGTGCAAGATTCCGCTTTCGTTTTTAATGGTCTTCTGTACTCGCAGGTCGAGGGCGTGGCCATGGGGTGCCCTTTAGCCCCGATTTTTGCCAATGTGTTTATGGATTTTTTAGAGAAAAATTTTTTAGCCGAATGCTCAAGTTCTTTTAAACCAACTTTTTACAAGAGATATGTAGATGATACTTTTATTTTACTTAGACATGCATGGCAGGCTGATGCCTTTTTGGAGTTCGTGAATACTCAGCACAGTAACATAAACTTTACCATAGAAACTGAAAAAGATAACTGCTTACCTTTCTTAGATATCAAGATAACCAGAGATAATAATAAGTTTAATACTTCTGTCTATAGGAAGCACACCTTCACAGGAAGGGGTGGGGAATAATTTTTATAGTTCGTGCTTCATAAATTTTAAATTAAATGCCATCTCCACTTCGGTCTTTAGAGCACTTAGGTATGCTTCTGATTGGAAATCTTTCCACACTGAAATTGAATTTTTACAAGATTATTTTTTAACTAACTCGTACCCTACGGAGGTATTTTATAAAATGGTAAACAAATTACTTAACTTAAACTTCACGGAAAGACCCCTTCCAAATTTGATGTACCAAAATTACTCCATATACGCCACTATTCCATATTTTTTCAAAAATAAATTAGGAGACCGTATCAAGAAAATTATTGAAAGAGAGTTCGGAAGCCTCAAAGTTAATTTAATACCTGTTAATCCTCTCAAAATAAGCTCACTTCTTGGTCATAAAGAGAATTTGCAACCGTTTATGCGATCCAATATTATTTACAAATTTACTTGCCCGGGGTGTCCGTACTTACGTTGGATCGACGAAACGCTTGTTGCAAGTTCGATATTCCAGTCATTTGGGAGTAAGCTACAGAACTGGCCAAAGGATAACCAATCCTGAACTTTCTAATATAAGAAATCATGCAGCTCTTTGTAAAATTGAAATTAACAAAAAACATTTTTCGATAATTGACAATACCAAGCATAGCCAATATATAACGACACTTGAGTCTTTACATATCAAGCACCTCGTTCCTTCCCTCAATTCTAGTCAATCCTCTACTCAACTTTTCTTAGCGTAGTCGAGATCTGGGCAAACGGCGGTCCTACAGCCATTCCTTTTTCTTGTCCTTCGCTTTATTAAGGTTAATATTCCTTTTTAATGCTAAATTTCTACAATTTTAATGTCACCTTTTAAATCATTTTAGTATTTTTAGCTTTTAACTATAATTTTTATGAATAACTTTAGTATTTTATGGTTTCTTTTTTAAAATAGCATTTTTAAACTTTAATTATATTTTTTATAAATGTGAATTGATTTTACATTACAGACTGATGATGTGTCAGGATGACACGAAAACGTATCTCATAATAAACCCCTTAACTGATCTACTGAGTTTCGGTAACCTCTGATGTCTACATGTTCGCACCTTTTGATATATATATATATATATATATATATATATATATATATATATATATATATATATATATATATATATATATATATATTTGATAAATTGATGGTTGGCTTGAATATGTGGAAAAGTGTTCTAGCGGCGTACCGTATAAGGCTACTTGCGGTATCAAGATATGAATGATAAAGGTATTTAAAACCGCGAGAACCGCTATAATCCAGTTCGGATCCAATATCACGAGTTGTAACTCGTAAGACATTGACACTTTCTTATTTATCTCTTATTCTAACCAAACCCCGATTGACTGGTGATAAAATATATTATTGGTTTTCTTAATGGATAGGAATTCACACAACGCGTTATGGAGATTATTATTGATTTACACCACCCGAGTCACAGATTATTGTGTTGAATTCCATATTTACTGATTTAGCACTCATAAATATTCCTAACGCACTCAATTGCGGTGTTTGTTTTTTGGTGCTATTAATTCTATATAACGTGTCAAGGAACTATTAACACTAAGAAGTGTTTATTCCCTCTGTCAGACTCGTAATTCTGTTAATAATTCTACGTATATTCTTTCAAGGATTGATTTGGCACAGGATATGCCCTTAACTGACAGGTGTCTTAGTGTGTCCCTTGTTTTTCATGACACGTGTTACAATCAGTTATGTGCTTTTTATATCTGAAAAACAGTGATTTGGCTTTCTGTGACATAGTAGGGAACCCTGGATGACGGAATGCAACCAGTTTATGACGATTGGTATGAAAGAGATTATTACTACTACCTGGTCGTTAGTCATCTGCTGAGTTCTTCGGGTTTTCCTCGTCACGGACCTACATATAATATTACATTTGATTACATTATTCTGATACACATACTTTAAATATACTTTTGCTTTAGGGTTTCTGCTCGAAGTGTTTATTGTTTTTGCTTAGCCGCTGACCCTGTTTCCGTTCGAAGTGTTTATTGTTTGGTGTTTATTGCTGCTGACTCTGTTTCCGTTCGAAGTGTTTATTGTTTGGGTTATGTCTGTTGACTCTTGCTTTGTTCAGTTTGTAACAGTTCTGCGCTCCAGCCCAGATATTCAATGCTCGCGATCTCTTGGGTTAAGGAATTTTCTTGTTTAGATACGGTTTTAACAATAGGCACGGATGTTTCTATATCTTTTAGTCCAGGTGCGGGATAATGCGTCAGCTATGATATTTGCTTTCCCAGGTAGATATCTTATCTTGGCTCCAAAGACCTGAATGATCATTTGTCACCGAGTTCCTTTTGGACTGTGATTAAAGCATTTGAAAAACTCGGTAAAGAACTCATGTTCAGTAAGGACTTTATCAGGATAGCCATAGATTATGAACTTAAAATGTACTAGTTAGTTAAAGATACCTAGCCCTTCCTTGCCTATTACTGCATATTTACTTTCAGAGGGCTTTAGTTTACGTGAATAAAAAGCTATAGGAAAGAACTGTTTATCATATTACTGAAGTAGTACTCCTCTTACCCCTTGGTCTGAGGCGTCTGTTGCAATAAAAAAAAATTCCTTATTTAAATCAGGGATTTTTAAGTTAGGTGAGCTGCATTATTCCGTTTTTACGATATCGAACGCCTGTTGATGCTTTTTAGACCAAAATAAATCTACGCTCTTCTTCGTAAGATCTGTTAAAGGAGCTGCTATGATTGAAGAGTTACATATTTTCATACGATTGTAATACCCACAACAGCGCCAAAGTGCTGTATCCCCCTTTTACGTTAATAGGTACCGGAAAGTTATGACTAGCCGACACCTTGCCATGGACTACTTTAAGACCTTGACTAGACACATAAAACCTAGATAAACATGTTTGGTTTTTAAAAACTCACATTTAGATATTTTACTCTGAGATTATTTGTCTTTGTCTCTGTAGCACTAGCTCTAGTTTATGTGAATGTACTTCTAAGGTATTTAGAAAAGATTATAAGACCAACCATATAAGCATGTAGGGTATCCCCTAAAAAGTCTCCAAACACTATATTGTAATTTGGGCGCAACGTAAGCCGGAGGCATACGTAAAAATTGATAATGTCCCCTGAGTGTGCTGAAAACGGTGTATGAGGTACAATCACTTAGGTAATGGTATCTGGTAAAAGCTTTTAAGTAAGTCCAAGCTGGTGAAAAATAATTTATTCTGGCGTTTGAGGGAATAATTATATGGGCTATTTGATTTCCTAATGACTCCTATTACTAACATTTTTCAACTTCGTCATTTATCTCTATTTTGAAATTTCATTGAGAGTCTATACGAAAGGGTACGTATATAGCTTCATGTTTGTCCTTAGACCGTATTTTGTTTTCAATGACATCCGTTTTTCTCCCAGAGATCACTCGCCAGTGGAGAAACTTCCTGGTATTCAGATAAAAGATAATTTTTTTTTTTTTTCTTTTTGCTGAATCACCTCTGCTTGAATGACTTTACGGATATTACTTTAGATAGAGTATGAGAGATTCATCTACGACTGGTTGGGCGAGATTAAAAATTAGCAACAATAAAAAAAAATGCGATATTTATATGCATAGGTTTTGTGGATCACTAGATTTAACTTGTTACTACGAGTCAAGCGTGTATAGGGCTTTGTTCGCGGAAATCGTTATATTTCAGTGTCGGGAAGGATTAAAATTTCATTTCCCAGCAAAGTCTTTTTACACGCACTGAGACATTCGAGGGTGCATGCTTCTCGAGATTTTGCGTGCAAAACTACGACTGCGGTTGTGGGAGAATTCTGTTGGGTCATTTGAACAATGTTACGATTTATGAGACAAATGTATAGTTCCTCTATATAAGTTATTATTTAACTGTCTCTTTTTTGTTCAAACTGATTTTAATATGTTTGAAGGTTTATAGGATTTTCCTTTGATAAACACGCCTTATTTTGCAGGATGTAAGATAATATTTTGTATACCCCTAGATGGATCTTACAATTACGCTAGATACAGATCAATGTTTTTTATAACTATAGAGGTATCTGTAAGCGCTCACTTATCCGGACTTCTCATTAGGGAAGTTCGAACAACAGACAGTGAATCCGTAAATACAGGATATTACGTGTACTAAAGGAATAAAACAAGATATTCTAATTTTTACGGCGCGTACAGTCGGGCTTAATCCACTACTACTTATAATAACTTATTGTATTAAAATTACTAGAACCTGCTCTGATTACTTGAATCTGTCGTGTGATTCATAGGAAAAATCCTTTTTAATTCAAAAAGATATTGGCATGCATGATCCAACATCGCTTTTCCCCACTCTGCTAGAGTCGCTTATTGTGTGGAATTTGCTATGCTTTGAACACTTCGGCAGTTTTGACTGACCTTGACCGCTGACTAGGGTAACCCAGTTTGCTTTGTTTGATTCTGAAAGGGCTACTGTTTACCTATTTCTTTTTGTAATAATCAGGATCCTTCTCTTTATTACCAACGACAACGTATTGTGTGTTTTTTTGCATTCTGTTGTTGGTTACGTATAAAGCAGCGAAAGTATGAATGACGAACTATTAGGAGTTGAGCGATTACTATTAAGACAAGTTATCTCTACTGCATTCAATATTAACTGTTTGTACTTGCTGTTATTTACTTCATTCTTTGCTAAAATTTGAAATAGTGAGGGATCCTGGTCAGCGCATTTAGCCTGATGAAAGTTTTTTACAGACATGTTATTCCTTGCAATCCAGCCATATTTTTAAAGTTAAGTTGAGTCATTGAGGTTCGATATTTTATATAACTCAAAAAACTCGAGGCTAAAACTGCGATCGGTACTTTGCAAAGGAGCATTTATTGTCATGACCCGAAATAGTGTTACCTCTAATTTATATAGATTTGTACGGGTGTTCCACTTGTTTTTTGTGTGTTTTCTAATCACTATGGTGCTTAACGACCATATCCATGCATCTGTATAAATACAGACGTCCACTGCGTAAACGCATATTCACTGTTTAATATGATTTGTTACGTAAGGGATTAATAATCACCCAAAATGATAAAATTAACATAGTATATGATTATGATATTTCAGTAGAACTTCTGGAAACAGACACTCAAAGATAAAAAACTCGCAGTAGCGAAATCTCAATGATGTAGATAATTTCTGTAAAAAAGCAAGATTAAGAATGTCTCGTAACTTCAGCCACAGGAATAACGAAATTCGACCTGCAAAGGAAACACTCAAAGTTACTCCAAATGAATAAAAAATTGTACTTAGCTTGCTTTTGTGGGAAGTCACGGTGTTCCGATAACGACACACGGCCTTGGTCCTCCTTCTCTATTTAGCGGATGACCTGGTTTGGCTTCAGTTTCCCCCGTGCGCGTTGTTTCGATGATTCGAGCCCTTGAAAGATCCGATGCTGCAGACGCGTTCGGTTTGTTTCTTGAAGTGCCGGAAACGTTCACTAACGATGTTTTCTTGAATGATTCTAATGAGAGACGAAGCTTGCGTTGCCGTAGGAAAAAGGACACGTCGGGTTTGTTTCTTGAAGTTATTCACTAAACGATGATACTAAGTTGCTTGAAGAATCTGCTGCTTTCGTCGTCGTTGACTTCATGATTTATTATTCTGGTTTTTCTTCGGAGAAGTTGTAGAGTTCTTCTGGTCCACTGCCACCACTTTTGGGCTGTTGCCTTGTATGATAAGGCGCCCTATGAGGTAATGTTAGACTTGCGATAATCTTACACTAAGTCGGTTGGTATTGCACTTCTATATTCAAGGAGTGTCTTGGGGTTTGTAGATCACTTACGAAGTCGGGATTATCTTCTTGTTTATGACGACGATGTGTTAAATTCATGATGATGATTCGGTGAGGAGGTTCTTGTAGAAAACATGAAGTATAAAAATATATATATTCTTCTGAATTTACTTTACATGGTGAAGATCAGGTATGATTGTACAAGTCTTCTAATGACGATAGCTTGATCGCTTCTGCCACTGATGATGGCTAATTCTATTCTCTCTACATGATAAAGCTTAGGTAAAGAGGTACAGGTCTTCTAATGACGATACCTAACTCTATTCTGCCCGTCTACCATCTCTGTTACAAGTTATGAAGGAAGCAGATAGTAGCTCGAACATATGAACATACAATCAGATGACATAGTTACATACGAACACACAATCAAAATGAGACACGCTACAGATCACGTAGGCCGTTTGAATTATAGGTCGCGGTAGTTGTCTCAAGCAGGGAGCTTGGACTAAAGTTTATAAACAATTGAATGACTACAGGTGACGGCATGTTATCTTAGCCTACTGTTATTGTATACGTCATCTTTAGCGTCTCTAGTCTGATCACATTCCTGCAAGCAATCTGGTTGACCTCTTTAGTTTTAGTCTTTTATATATATGGACTAACATTCCATATTTTATTATGTAAACACTTACATATATATATATATATATATATATATATATATATATATATATTATATATATATATTTAGATATGTATCTTACAATATTACGTTACAGTTGAGAGCAGGCCCTTGAAAGATGCTAACCTTGTGTTAGTCTTCCTTTAAAGGGGGGCGATGCGGGGTTGGGTGTCACACGTTCTGCTATGTTTGGTTAGATTAGTATGGTAACCGATGTGTTAGTGTTCCTTTCGTTTGTTTTTTTCTCCAAAAGCAGGTCCCATATAAAGATACGATCATTTATAGAAATACAGTGATGATGATGATGAATATTCTTGAATCTTGATAACATTTAATTCCTTATTTCCTGCGTTAACCTCCGACTTCCATCTTTATTACATTTATATTTGAATAATATGTGTAAATTCGTATATATATATATATATATATATATATATATATATATTATATATATACCTATATACATATATATTATATATATCTATATATATATATATATATATATATATATATATATATATATATATATATATATATAATGTGTGAATGAATTCATAACGATTATGTAAAATGGGTGTCCCTGCCACATTTCATTGCAATATTATTTCCTTTAATAATAATACACTATCTTTGGTTTCATGGAAATAAAAAGAAACTTTTTACCATTTTACTCGGTATTACTTGTAAAGTTAAATTAACTTCCCCCCCCCCCCCCCCAACAACTTGCGCCTCAGAACATGTTCGTCTTTGTTTTAATCAGTATTGTGCACTTTTTTTTTTTTTCCAAATTCGGCGTCAGTTTCACATAACGTGGGAAATCAACCCGCCCACAATTCTTCCGACCAATCGGAGTCTTCATCACCCACGCACAACGTGTGAAATCAACCCCTCTCCCCCCGCAATAACCGGCCCACAATTCTTCCGATCAATCAGGTACATTTTCACCAACGAACAAGCCTTGTGATAGGCGTACAGTGTACGCGTTCGCTACATGTGCTAATGTCTGACGGCAGACGGCGAGACGTAGCCGACCCACGCCACCAGCACATTGTAACAGACACGTGGCAACGTCCATCAAACAAGCATCCCTTCTGCTCTTGTATTTGAGATCATTGTAGTATATGATTTTTGCATAGTAATTTTAATTGAAACAGCATGGAGAATAGCCAGCGTAGCATTATATATTTATTTATTCAATATTGGGTCTTGTCTCCAGGGCTATCTCGGAGATGGCCCTGAATACGAGACCCAAATTCTCGAAAATTCGGTTATTAAATGAATAATGCTACCCTGGCTTTTCTTCATCCTGTTTTTATATCGAATTTACGGTGTTCCAGATGCCCCAACCTACCGTGTATACTTGAGGGCTAAGGCAGTTGAAGCGAAGCCTTATACCTCTGTTGTTTGTTACGCTAATATTCCAGTCTCGTATATATTACGGTTACCCCCATTTTGTTTTTTCGTTTTGTTTCACAGTGTTATTGAGAATAATTTCCTTTTCAAGATACAACTGTGTGCAGAAACATGGCCCATCTCCGTCACCCTATCAGTTTCCTATAGCCCTCCGGGCCGCTATATGCAAATACAAAGTTGTAACCTACAATTTTGTAACGAGCTCTTCACTCGTTATTTTGAATCCCTTAAACACTTGGCAAATTATAAATAACTTATAAATTAAGGCCAAATTTTAAGATTTGAACAGAGGGTAGTGAAAAGGGTGTACACCTCCAAATATGTAGAGGATTAACGCCATCTCGATGTTTAAGGAGTCGCTTGTGTCAAACTTCCTATTTCCTGTGATAAATCCGCACACCACTTGCACCCACAGACGCTGGGCCACTTTCATCACAACAATCTGAACACGGAAACTTACCAGCTTGTTCGTTAGTTAACATCTGTTTTGGTAGAAGACGACGACGAAGCGTGCACTTCGATAAGTTGTTAAATAAATAGTTAAACATCAATATTTTACATATGATGATTAATTTGAAAATATTCGTTATTGTAAAAGCAACTCGATTCTGACTCGAATTTAAGTAATTGTTTTTTGGAATTAGAACGTTCAAGTCCTGTATTATGACGTCACGACATTTTAGCTTTCGTACCTATTGTAAATAATTGCTTTACTCAACTTTCTTGCAGAACAGTTTACCAGTTATTCATGCAGATTATCAGCTATTCATGTAATTGTTATAATCGTAATGCGCATATATATCATTATTATTTACTTTTTGGATATGTGAAGATGTTTTACTGCCGGATATCGCCGTAGTGTGACGCAATCGTTTTCGGTCCCTGGGCCTCTTTATTTTCGCACCATAAATTATGGGGCCGAATTTGCAATGACCAGAAAGTCATTTAAAGAGGAAAGTTAGCATTGAGGGTCATATTTTTTGATTGAGAAATATACAAATTTATTCAATAGCTATCTTGTAAAAAATACTTGATTACAAAAAACTTGATTGACAACTAAGGAGCAATACCTACTATGGGTTTTAGCGACAGTGTAAGCACGTTTTGGGCAATACCTATTTCTGTAACGAACACTCGTATCAGACTAGATTTTGCTATAGTTCATTGCACCCAGTGCCGTAATTTATAAGGGTATCGTGGTGAATCACTAATCGTAAAGAATAACGACACTTGTCCTTGTATCAAGAGACAAAAACTCAATTATCCAGAAATGGATACGAACACGCGTTAAAAGCTCCACCTACCTTCCCCCCCTCCACCGCCACCCCTGTTCTTCCTTCGCCTTCCTTTCTCTCTGTTTCCATTCGGTATGTGTTCACCCTCCAAACTGGGTATAAGACCACACACAAAACGTTGAAATTGGTGAAATTAGGCTATTTATTGGAAGTATATATACAAATATTAAAGCAATTTTATCATTATTGCATTACTATGACAACTAGATTTCATGGAAACAGTTTATAATAATGAATTGGCGTATGTGTGAAGCCTCCTCTAATGTGGCAACGATGATTTTGCCATTCTTAGCATGCAAACATTAAAGGTTACATTTATTTCTGGCATACGGTTATTAAAGAAATTCATAATACTAATATAGACTGAAATCAATGAAAAGTGCCAGCAAGAACAAAAAAGCAAAAAAAAAAAAAAATAATAATAATATAATCCACTTATCCGTAGTCGTTCCTCTATGGTTTTCGGTAGCCAGATGTACGAAAAGGTTTGAAACATTGGATTGTATCTACTTTAGAAATATCTGTAATTTTTCGGGGTAATTTGGTTGCCAAAAGCGGATAATATACATGAATTATATTAATTTTTTAAAAATTAAGATGAACTAAATAACTAGTAAAAAAAACAATATGGGGAATAAAACTTTGCAGTTTCGTCGTCTGCTGTTCGTAAAGTTGCGTGAATTGAGACCAAAATGTGTTTAATAACAATCAAATAAGCACTGTGGAGTTTCAGTTGTGATGGCAGTAAGGATAAAAAACCACCGATTACAAGGTTCAAACCATGACCCCGGGAATAAAAAGTTTCATACTTTCAGTAATATAGGTAACAAAATGTTTTATTGTGCCGATTACAACTGCAATCTTGAGTAAGATCAATAAAGGTTACATATATACGCTAACATTGTTCAAATGAGTGTTGGGAGGGCTGGGAAAGATGGTTGCCGTCACTGATCAGAACCTGCACAACCACACGGTAGCCGCCATATTGGATTTCAAAACTGCCTTGAAAACATATTTTACGAAGAGCGTCACATGCTTAATTTAGTTCGGATGGGCCCCTCATATATCACATTATGTTGACGAACTTCAATCTTTTGAATGGTATGCTTGGAATTTTAATTGTACTCTTGTTTCACCATTTAAATATAGAGTGAATAAGACCTGTCCACCGTGACAAGGGTTGGTGGTCTTCCTTCCTTCTATCCCGCACTTCCATTTCTGGTTTTCGGTGAAAACATGTATTATTACATTTCAGAGGAGAGTTAAAGAATTTAAGTACAAGTACGCAGATAGAGATTAGTTATTGTGATTTTCCGTATTTTCACTTACTGTTAAAATGTTGGCACAGGATATTGGTACGGCAGCCGTATTCCGAGCGCGGAAGATATAGGTACGGCAGTGAATTGCGCGTGCGTTGATTTCAGATTTCCTGTCGTACAAATAACAGTGTGGTGGGAGTACGGCAGATTCTGTCAGTGGTGCCGTATTACGCTCTTGACTTGCTGTAGGTACGGCAGTTAGCTGTATCCGTTTACCAGTTTGCTAATCATACTGTATTATGGGACCAGAGTTCGGCTTTTAGTTAGCAAAATGCCCCCCCCCCCTTTTTGTTTTGCTTTTGTGAATTTTGTCCCGCTTTTTTGTGCTACAAAAACAAAACTATCCCAATTTTAATGGAATAGTGCTGAAATTTTGTTTAATATTGCCATTTCACTGGCTGGTAAATTCTATCGTCTTCTCCGACAGCTGCAATACCCAATGAAGTGAATTAAAAGGTTATTGTAAAGTGTATAAAGGCGGCCCTTTGCAACTGCCGAGGAAGTCGCCAAAGGTACGATGGTAGTGTATATATTTATATATATAATCCTCTTTGAATCTCCTCTTCGGAATTCTTTTCAGTGCCGATTCGATCGTTTGTGACCTACGTATATACAATTTTTGAAAGTTTGAGTCTTCATAGATGTCTATGGCTTATTTCAGCTCGTTGGAGCCTGAAAACATGTTTTTCGGCAAAATCTAATGTTTGATTCATGCTGATCCATTGTCATTTTTCTTGTCACTGATATGACGAGGCGATAAACAAGGGTTCGCGCATGCGCAATTCACTGCCGTACCAATATCTACCGCGATCCGGGTAAGGCTGCCGTACCAATATCCAGTTCGTAAAAGGTTTGGTGATGACAGTATGGTGCTTCACTTTGACGTTTTGAATTGAACATGCTCAGCGAAACAATTCAGTTCGACTATTACTACTGTCACTGATCTTCTAGTGCCGTATCTATAGCTCTTAGCAACAGTGCACGGCAACTGCAGCATGATTAGCAAACTGCCGTACCTACAGCAAGTAAAGAGCGCAATACGGCACCATTACACAATCTGACGTACCCCCTCTGCTCTGTTATTTGCACAGCAGGGAATCTGAAATTGACGCATGCGCAATTCACTGTCCTACCAGTATCCCGTGCCTTCTGTAGAAGCATCATGAATTGGGACGTTAATTGTATTTCGCCGTGTTTAGTACGAGCCCCAAGGGGTTAATTACAGTCATCCGATTAAATATTACTCAAAATTCTCTTCAGGAGACAAAACTGCATAGGAAAACCGCAACTGCCATAGTCTAGGCCGCTGCAGAATAGTAATATAGGTCTACCGAATTTATGTCCAAGTAGTGTAATGTTTTGGTCAACGTGTTTTGCTTTTGTACCAACGAATGGAGGGAGGTTACAAAGAATCCTCTAGTCACAGTGACTCTTAAAGGTCACTTCTCTTAATCCTCCTTACATGAGGGAATGGCAGTGCCGCCCCAATAAAAAATTACCAAATCCATCAAAGTGTCACTTATTTTCTGAAAAGTTTGAACGAGTTTGAGAAAATATGGCAGCAGTGCCAATCACCCTCGAGGATCAGTTGATGACCCAATCGTGACCAACGAGTTTGATTCCAGTGGTTTGTGTGTGATTTTTCCCCCCCTTTATGTCCTACCACGCATCAGAATTTTTTAATGGACCTTTAGGTGGGGTATAAGAGAATGAGTTTTCTGGCATATTTTCACGCGTCTTGAAGGAATTTGGACTATTTTCGTCGGAAATACAAAGTTTTGGGGTAAAGGTATGGACACTAAGTCCAAACCGTTCGATTGTTGGTTTTTTCTTGTCAATGAATTTCCGAAGGGAGTTTTGTGCCCCCCCCCCTCCCCCCTGGCTAAGAAAATGGCTAGTGACCAGGTTTTCTAACCAGTTTATATGTTTATATGTATGAAAATGGAGCCGAAGCCAATTTAAAACCAGGATTTCGAACACTGTTGGGATTATTTTTCGGAAGACTTCAGTCACCTCTAACATTTAATATTCCTATCTGGAAGTGGATCTTTTTACCGCCCGCGGGTGTTGTTGTTGGGGGGAGGGTGGGGGTGGGGGGGCTTTTGGGGTTAATTAATATCGGCACTTCTCGGCCCACGTTTTATTTAACCTTTGGTCAACAGGTGTCGCCAATCGTGCTGTGGAAATAAATTCGAAAATTGTTCACCTCTTGAAAGTGTTTCTTGAATTTATATATTTTTAAAATGGTTGGTTACATTCACTGCCATTATATTATTTAATATCCACTTCGTAAAACAGACAATGCACCATGTGAGTAAGCGGATTTTGATTTAGGACCCCTTGATTGTTTTTATTTTAATTTTTTTTTTTAAGGCCAGTATCTGCCAAAGCACATGTTTGTTCTTGGAGATCTTGAAGGTTTTGCGGCCGTAGAACAGATCAGTAGTATTGCACTTTCGAGACTGAGGACGTTAGCGTTGATGTACCTTTGTTGTTATGGCCACCCCCCAGCATATGTTCCAAGAGGGGCAAATTCTCTCTCTCTCTCTCTCTTCTCTCTTCTCTCTCTCTCTCGCATCTCTCTCTCTCTCTCTCTCTCTCTATATATATATATATTATATTATATATATATATATATATATATATATATATATATATATATACACACACATATACAATACACACATATACAATACACACATACATATACATACACATTTATGGCTATGTATTTATATATGTATATTTATGCATGCATGCACGTGGTACAGGAAGTGTTTTTTTGTCGAACGTAACATTGTGAGCAACTAAAAAACACACGGGCCTATAACCTTCAGCCACCAGAAACTTTCGCAAGAGATTTGTCCATAGGCAACGTTTCCAACGGCCAACGGATTCACAGACGTTCCTTTCATGAGAGTGGCGTTTTCGTTTTTCAGTCTGTTCATCTTGAGCTCTGGGATGAACTGGCTTGGAGGGCATTACATACTGTGTAAACACGCCCTCGTTGCGCACTGCTGCTATCTGCAGTATGTCAACTCCTACGCTGAGCCCACCGGTTTCTAAGTTGAATGTTTTGCATTAAGCTGCGTCGCCTTGGCCTTTCCGTTTCCAAGTCTCGTTATAGGTTGGCAGAACATTCACTAAAACAATTTTTTTATGTCTGAAGTCGCAGTTCAAGTGTAGACATTGAGAAGCCACCAGTTAACGTCTTAATTGTATAGTATTCACATCAAGCATGTCATTATGCATTCGTGCGTGCAATACATCAGCTGCTATTGAAGGTCCTTTAGCAACTTTTACATTGACTGTTCACGGGTGGACTATTCTTAACCTATTCATGCAACGAGATGGTCTCATTTCTTCTTGTGTTCCCAATTTCAAAGTTGTGGCCATTCTAGTCAGGACACGCCAAGACATTGGCTTTACATGTGAGACTCACTTGCGTCTATCTTCGATGATTTGGAGTTTTTCCAGAGGAGGGGTACCTGTCCTGTCTTCTTTCTT
Organism: Macrobrachium nipponense; assembly: GCF_015104395.2. Lineage (NCBI taxonomy): Eukaryota > Metazoa > Arthropoda > Malacostraca > Decapoda > Palaemonidae > Macrobrachium > Macrobrachium nipponense. The sequence continues at coordinate 57,784,929 of NC_061091.1, forward strand.
AGTGTATGATTTGTCAAAATAGCTCTCCTTGTGAAGGCCGCTGTTTTATTGTGACGTTTCAAGTGCTTCGAGATGCCGTCATACCTCCCTTGGTAGACCTAGGTACATAGATCTAGGGTACCTAATATCCGCTTCGGCCCAGACTATGGCAGTTGCTGTTTTTCAATGCAGTTTTACCTACTGAACAAGAATTTGAAGTAATATTTATTGGGACTACTGTAATTAACCTTTGAACTCTATCCTACGGTAAAGGGGACCCCCATTGGGAACCGGGGTTTTGGGTCGGGACAAAACACTACTAGGAAGAATTATGCCGTTCTACTCTTATCTTACGGTAAGGGGGTTCCTCCAGTGGGAACCGGGTTTTGGGTGGGGAGAAACCATTTGGGGGGAGGTTTTGCCGTGTTATTGTGGTATTTCCCATTGTTTATGACATTTAAAACACGAAATACAATCGAAAATAAGAGGTAACAAAAGCAACGATAGTGGAGCCGTTTCACATCCAAATCCCATCTACTGCTACTACTATTACAACAACGAATTCTACTGCACATGCGCTAGTTGTAAGGGAGCTTTTGTTCTAAATGCAGACTTCTTAGTGAGGAAAAAAAGGAAGTGTAGGGGAAGGGTACATGTATTTAGCCAATCACATTGCAGTATGACCCCTACATTTCTATAAGACCGAGTGAAGAATTTTGGGGCCAGTATCCATACATTGAGTTACATAAATTCATTTTTCTAATTTGTTTTTTAATCATGTTATATGAATTCTAGTGTTTATTCCTGTGAAATTTATCATAGCATTTGGATAATATTTGTTGTTCCGACTAAGTACAAACCGTCGGTTGTCTAACAAAAGGATATCCGCGGGAACGCGCCGCCGCTACCGCATACAAAGAGTTCAAACTTGAATCGCTGTCCCTGGGTCTGGGGTAACTGCGCTGGGTGAGCCCGGGCCAGCTTGGGTAGGTCATTGTGATACCATTCTTTTCGCGGTAGCCGTCGTGTCAACACCTACTCCTTCCGCCTTGACCCGACTGGAAATAAACAACGCTGACCGCCGACTGTAGTCGTTTTATATCGTGATATATCTTTAACATCCTGTGCTTGAGTGCTTCCCCAGTGCCCTTTTCCTATCCTTTTATTTATCCTTTAGTATTACCTAGCATCCTAACTTCCCTGTAAGTATGGAAGACGGATCTATGGTGGGTTTTTCGGGGAGGATTTGTGTGTGTGTTTCCGATGGCATGCGTTGCGGTGCATCTTTGCCTTCGCCAACCTCGGATCCTCATCTGTGGTGTATTGGATGTAGAGGTTTTGCATGTTCCCCTGATACATCGTGTTCTACATGTGCGCAGTGGAATAATGATCAGTGGAGGCTCTATTATGAGGCGCACAAGAGCTTTTTCAGTGACGCTAGTGTCGAGTCCGATAAGCTTAGGCCTAGGCCGACTACTGTGGGGCCTAAGGTCGTGTGTGAGAAGGATAGTGCCCAATTGGAGAACACTAAGGCTATAATCCTTCCTCCTTATTAACTGGGGAACCAGTTAGTGAGCCTAGTGTCCTTCCCAAGAGACTTAGGCTAAAGAAACCTTCGTCGTCGGGGGCTAGGAAAGCAGGTAAGAGGAAAGAAGCTGCCTTAGGGGCTGGGAACCATGTTCCTGCCTCGAAGCGTAACAAGAAGGGGTCTTCAACCGAGATCTTGTTCCCGCCTAACCTAAAGGCCGAACTATCTCTGTATGACCGTAGCAGTACCGAGACACAGCCGGGTGCCAAGGTAACCCCCTGTTCCTCTCGGGCACAGTCAGCCAAGCCCCAGGAGGGATCCAGTGACGGACCTGACGCCTCACCCTCCCATCCTGAGGACAGTGCTAAGGAGCCCGGGACGGGACCCAACTTGCAGGAGCCGGAGGTCCCCTCCCCTCCTGAAGTTGCAGCAACCCGATGCAAGAAGCCAGCCAGCCACAACAACGCTCGTAGGAGTAGCATCAACGAAGACCTTTCGATGCCGCAAGGCCAAGGTCGCGCTGAGAGACCAGTGCCAGCGTTGATGCCCGAGAAATCTAGGCCTAGGCTTGAGCCTAGTACCTCCGCACCACCTCCATCAGTTAGCCCAGGTACAGTGGGGGACCAGGTCCTCAATCCCGCACTGGACATTGCGAACCTGGTTAAACAGGCGGTGGAGGATTACTTAACCTCCAGAAAGGAGGTTTCCCAGCAAATGGAGAAGAACACCAGTCTCGAGGAGTGCCAGAAAGATGGAAGAAGCCAGGAAGAAGTTCCTATTGGAGAAGAAGTCGGAGGAACTGTTTCCAGATTTGGGTGACAGTTCTGGCTCTGATTCCGAGCCCGATTCTGACCCCGATTCAGACGGCAGTCAGACTAGCTCACCTGCGGAACCCAAGCCCTTATCATTCAACCAGATCCTGTTGATGATTAGAAGCGCCAATGGCTTAACGGAAACTGAGGAGCTAAACCAAGAGTTTCAGTCGGAGGTACATAAGGTGCTCAACCTGAAGAATTCGCAGCCCCCCTCGGTCAGCCTCCCCTGGAGCAACCAGGTTAGGCTAGCCATGGCTAGAGCATCCCGAGAAGCCACTAGGGTATCGGAGAAACAGAGGTGGCTTCCTATCCCTGCTCAGGGGGCCAGCAGGTATTATAGGCCTACAGGGGACAAACTAAGGGAGTCTTCATATTCCAGGGACCTTGCAGATCTCTTAGATGTCAGTCTGAACGCCTTACAGAAGAAGCACCTCTTGCTCTCTCCCTCAGAAACCGAAGGTCTCATCCGTGCTCTAGCTCTGGCCCTCGCTACGAATTCGTGGATGGAACGTTTACTGGCTGCGCTTCCGGAGTTCTTACCCGAGCTCCAGCCCCAGCAGCAGCAGAACTTGTCTTCGTTCATGCAGTGTGGAATCAAGACTCTCTCACACCAGGCAGACAATTTAGCAGTCCTGTGGGCTAATATGGAGGTGAAAAGGAGAGAGAATGCCTTCAAGGAGGCCAAATCGCCAGTAGTGAGAGACCTCCTCCCGGACTTACGAAAAAACCCGCTGTTCCAGAAAGAACTCATTCCAGCGGAAGAAGTTCGCAAGGCAGCGGAGAAGAAGGTGCGATCTCTCCAATCTAGGGCGCTCTACCAATTACCGGAATGGTCGGGCCATAGACCACGGCCAGCACCACAAATTAGCCAACAAGTAAGAGAAACGCAGACCAGACCGTCTTTTCCCGTGCGAGGCGAGAATAGAAGAACCTTACTCTGTAGCGAAAGACAAGTTCCATAGAGAGAAGACTCGTCCCTTTCCATCAAAGGAGCGAAAACAGAAAGGCAACAGAAGAGAGGGGGGTCCCCGCAAGAAGTTCTAGGCCAGATCCTGCCCATCAGCGGAAGGTAGGGGGTTGCTTGGCTGCCAATTGGCAAGTGTAGGCAGCAAGCCAGGAGGCGGCTAGATTGGACCCTGCAGGTCCATCAAGTTCAGGTCCTAACCGTCTTCCCTTCCAGTCAACGCCCACCCTATCCCCTACCCCCATCCAAGTCCCTTCCTATTGACCGGACTCGGACCGCGGACGGGCCCTGGAGGAGGAAATATCCAAGCTACTTCAGAAAGGGGCATTGGAAGAGGTTCAGGATCCAGGTCCAGGGCTCTACTCCAGACTCTTCCTGGTAGAAAAGGCAACAGGGGGCTGGAGGCCAGTCATAGACCTTTCACCCCTCAACAAGTTCCTTTCTCTGACGAAGTTTCGGATGGAAACGGCAGACTCTTCCGAGCTTGTGTCAGGGAGGGAGACTTCATGGCCTCAATAGACCTTCAAGATGCCTACTTCCAAGTCCCTGTTCACCCCTCCTCCAGGAAATTCCTCAGGATTGTCAGCAAGGGAAAGACACTGCAGTTCACCTGCCTGTGCTTCGGCCTCGCAACAGCTCCACAGGTGTTCACCAGGGTCTTCAAGATAGTGTCGGTATGGGCACAGGCAAGAGGCATCCGTCTCCTCCGCTACCTGGACGATTGGCTCATCTTAGCCGAGACTGCTGTGCAGTGTGCGGATCACCTTCAGCTAGTTTTGTCATTCGTTCAGGAACTGGGAGTGGTGGTGAATGTCGACAAGTCGGATTTCACTCCCAGACAAAGGATGGTGTACCTCGGAATAATGCTAGATTCATCCCTCATGAAGGCCTTCCCCTCGGAGAACAGGGTCTCCAGCCTAATAACTCAAGTGCGGAGAGCTTTGGGGCCCAGCCCTCCCACTGCCAAACTCTGCCAGTCCATCTTAGGGCACATGGCCTCAATAGAGAGACTAGTGCCTCACAGCAGAAGGCGTATGAGGCCGCTTCAGTGGCTGTTCAAGAAGCAATGGTCTCCTCAGGAAGGGGACCCCAACAGCAAAATTCTTCTCTCTCAAGAAGTAAGGAAGTCCCTGGAGTGGTGGATGGTTCCTTCCCACCTCTAAGGGGGCGTCTCGCTCAGTCCAAGAACCCCAGAGATTCTTCTCTTCACGGATGCTTCAAAAGAAGGGTGGGGGGGCGCACCTGACGGAGGAAGAAGTGAGCGGCCTGTGGTCGGAAGAAGAGAGAGCAGCTCACATCAATGTCTTGGAATTGAAGGCAGTCTTCCTCTCCCTTCAGCACTTTCTGTCTCAACTCCAAGGGAAAACGGTGGGCCTAATGTCGGACAACTCCACGGTGGTGGCATATCTAAACAAACAGGGGGGCACAGTCTCACTGGATCTCTGTCGTCTGGCAGTACAAATCCAGGAGTTAGCAGAGGAAATGGACATCACCCTCAAAGCAAGTAGCAGATGGCCTGATAAAGAGGTGGGGCTCTCCTTCGATAGACCTCTTTGCCACCGCATGGAACAGGAAGCTGCCAGTGTTCTTCTCCCCACTCCCAGACCCGCAGGCAGCGGGAGAGGATGCCCTCCTGCAGGATTGGAAGAACCTGGACGCTTACGCCTTCCCGCCTTTCCCCCTCCTCCAGAAGATCCTTCAGAAGATTCGCTACTCACAGAACCTACGAGTAACCTTAGTAGCTCCTTGGTGGCCGGAAGCCCCCTGGTTCCCAGAAGTGCTGGATCTCCAGTTGGAGGACCCAGTAAGCCTACCAGACAGAGTAGATCTCCTCGCCCAACCCAACAACGGATGCCTACACCCAAATCCGTCAGCCCTCCGCTTACACGGGTTCAGACTGTCGTCAAAATCCTCCGTGGTAGGGGTTTTTCCAGGCGGTTAGCTGAGGCCATGGCCAATCCTGTGAAACCATCCTCAGGCAGATTGTACCAGGGAAAGTGGCGACTGTTTCAAGATTGGTGTCAAGGTAAAGGCATTGCCCCAGACGAGGCCACCATCCCTCAACTAGCGAGTTTTTTCCACCACCTCAGGAAGAATAAACGACTATCCATATCGGCAGTGGAAGGTTATAGAGCGGCTTTAAATCAAGTATTCTCGTTGAAAGGCATGGACCTCGCTGCATCTCCAGAAATTTTGTTGCTCTTCCAGCACTTTAGGAAGACCTGTCCCCCGAGAGAGCTACGGACTCCGCACTGGGATGTGGCCTTAGTCCTGGAATCCTTGAGAGGTCCTCCCTATGAGCCCTTACATTCAGCTTCCTTGAAGAACCTCACCTTGAAGACCCTTTTCCTCTTAGCCCTGGCATCTTCGAAGAGGGTCAGCGAACTACACGCGCTGTCCTACGAAGTGTCACACACCAGGCGTTGGAGGGAGATGGGGTTCTCGTTTGTCCCTGGCTTTGTAGCCAAGACTCAAGACCCGTCCAAGCCAGATGAGATGTTTTCCTCTTTTACCATTCCTTCCTTGGGGGATTTTACCGGCTTTGACAAAGAGGAACTGATTCTATGCCCGGTCAGAGCCATGAAAGCCTACCTCAAGAGGACTAGACAGTTCAGACCCGCTATCAAGCGGCTGTTCGTGGCCACGGGCAAGCATCCGAAAGAGGTGGCTAAGAATACCATCTCCTTCTGGATCAGACAAGTTATAAGGAGGGCCTACGAAAACAAGGAAGTACCAATGCCGAAGGTGAGGGCTCACGAAGTGAGGGGCATAGGCTCCTCTATGCTCTTCAGGAAGAACCTCTCAGTGAGTCAGGTATTGAGAGCAGGCACCTGGAAGAGTCAAACTACCTTCACCTCCTTCTACCTGCGGGAAGTTACATTCAAATCTCTGGAGCTGTTCTCTCTGGGCCCCATTGTCGCAGCCCAAGAGATCCTCTAGGCATATCGGTCACCCGTGCTGCGTACCTCAAGTTGGAAATACACACACACACTCTCCCGGCAATTCCCGCCTAAGTCTGGCCGAATGTAAGGGGTATGAGTGAGTTTCCTGGTAGTATCCTACGTATGACTATACTGTTCATGACACGACTTGGCCACTACTGACTTACCTGGAGAGTAGAATGATGGCTAAGAATCCTTCAGGAACAGCTCTCAGAGTGAGTATTAGTACCATAGGTTAGGACAACAGCCGGAGCCCCTTGGGTTCTCCCCTATTGAATTCTTACCATGTAAAGTGTCATGAGGATAAGCGGGTCTGGGTTAACAGCAGGTCGCGTAAAGTTATTGACTACTCTTCAAGGGGTGCATTCAGGTCACTCACCTTCCCATCCTCAGTTCGAGTCTCCTTTTGTTAGACAACCGACGGTTTGTACTTAGTCGGAACAAAAGTAATTTTGTCGAAAAATTATTTTTTCCTATATACAAACCTAGGTTGTCTAACAGATTAATGGCCCTCCTCATCCACCCCTCATTGAGTTATGGCCCCCCCTTTGAAGAGTTTGTCTGTTTAGACTAAGTATTCTAGTGGCTCAAAGAATGGTATCACAATGACCTACCCAAGCTGGCCCGGGCTCACCCAGCGCAGTTACCCCAGACCCAGGGACAGCGATTCAAGTTTGAACTCTTTGTATGCGGGAGCGGCGGCGCGTTTCCGCGGATATCCTTTTGTTAGACAACCTAGGTTTGTATATAGGAAAAAATAATTTTTCGACAAAATTACTTTTTTGTTTTGTCCTTACCTAATAATTTTGCCATAAATACCTTGAAATATTAAGTTATAATTGAGGACAGTCACCTGAAAATGCCTACGTAGTTGGACTAGAAGTGGGTGTTAGGACGATTCGGTACCTGCCTTCCTGTCGGTTACATGAAATTGCAAGTTGCTTGTGATATTCCATACATGATTTATACAAGACTCACTCCCTCCCCTTTCCAGTATTCACGTCTGACTGCTTGCGTTTCATCACAAAGAATACATTTCATACTCAACAATTTCTTTGTTGAAATTTGACCTTATTGGAACATCTACTTATATATATTCCATTATATCCTTTTACACATGTTTCAATTTATACCTTTTTCTCCCTTCTCTTTCCATTATCCACCTCTGTCTATTTACGCTCTTAATCTTACAATCTTTCCTCACCCATAAAATATTTTTAGATAAAATTTTACTAATTATTAGAACATTTTCATTGGTTATATCTCAGGCTACCTTCAAGTTTGTCTTCCTTTTCGGTGGGGGGTACGGGGGGCTCTGCCCCCCGTTCAGATAATATGTTCTGTTAGGTCAGGTTAGTATGTTAACCTTTATGTTGGTCTTCCTTCGAGTTCGTCTTTCTTGAAGGGGGTTTCCCGGTACGGTCAGGTAACACGTTCTACTAGGTTAGTTTAGGTTGGTGAAGTTAGGTTGGTTATATCTTAGTCTACCTTCAAGTTTGTCTTCCTTTATGGGGCTTGGCCCCCTGGTCAGGTAATATGTTCTACTAGGTTAGGTTAGTATGGTAACCTATGTGTTGGCCTTCCTCCAAGTTTGGCTTTCTTTAAGGTGGGTTACAGGGGCTCCACCCCCCCAGTCAGGTAACACGTTCTACTAACTAGGTTAGGTTAGGTTAGGTTAGGTTGGTGAAGTTAGCTTGGTTATATCTTGGTCTACCTTCGAATTTGTCTTCTTTTACGGGGGGAAGAGGGTACGGGTGGGCTCTGCCCCCCCCCCCCCCGCCAAGTAATATGTTCTACTAGGTTAGGTTACACAACATTTCATTGCAATATTATTTCCTTTAATAATATACACAATACCTTAGGTTTCATAGAAATTAAGGACACTACGTTTTACTATTTTACAGAGTTATTGTCTTCAACTGGCCCCTCTGATTTCTTGCACTGACCGTTCATTACAATATCCTGTTCACGTATGTGTTACACATTATTGCACATTTTTTTCCTTGTCTGAAAATACGATGTTAGTTTCCACATACGTATGAAATCATCCCCTTCAAGGTACATTCCCACAATTCTTCTGACCAATCAGAGGCCTTGTCACCAATGCGCTGCCGATACCCACATTCAACACATTGTGTAATTTGCGTTTTAAAATCATTAGGCAAGAAACATTCACAGTGTTAACACCCTACACCCAATACTCTCAAAGTGACCGTATTTCACCAGTAATAGTGTTAAATTTTCTGTTACGATATACGGACATCGTAATATAATTTTGGGAAACCTATCTCTGTTCGTGATTCGTTTGGTATTTGGCCGAAAGTCTGTTCAAGATTCAAGTTGGACAGACGTTCAAGAATCGGAGACGAGGACGAGATTCGGCATGCTAAAGTGCTTATCTGAATTGTGCCATCTGCCCCTTTCAAGGTATAATTCCCAAACTATATTCCCCTATTGTTAGAACAATCGTAGTTTAGTAATTTTCAGTTAGAAGTGTTAGGCTTTGTTGGTTAGTTATCATTATTTGACACATCCACTACCCAACGACCCATCGTCATTTAGCCAACT
>NC_061091.1:57794224-57801724 GCF_015104395.2 Macrobrachium nipponense
AAAATCAAAAGATTCATTATTACTCAGAATTTTTATCACATTGATATATTTGAAAGCTGTGAGAAATAATGCCCACTTTTGAATTCGAGCATTTGACGTTTGTGGAACAATCTTACAAGGATTAAACAGATGAATTAGAGGCTTATGGTCTGTCCTTATGATAAACTCTAGACCCAAAAGAAAATTTCTCAACTCCAAACACAATTGAGTGTGTTTCATTATTTAAGAATAATTTCACTCAGATTTTGACAATTTTCTACTTGTAAATGCATTAGTGGATATTTTACCCTTAAATTCTTGTGTCAAACCATCCCAAACTCCTATTGGACTTGCGCCCACTTCTAATATCAACAAAGCCTCAGGATTAACATTTTCTAGAATATTTGGTTGAGCCAAAGATTCCTTAAAAGCATTAAAAGCTTCATCATGAACAGCTGACCAATGAAACAATATTTTTCTGTTTTAGGTTATACAAAGGATTGATCTGAACTGAGGCACAAACCTATGGTAATCCTAAGAATGATTTAAGAGACATTGCAGAATTTGGAATAGGAGCTTCTACAATGGATTGATTTTTCTTGGGATCTGGTCTAATGCGTTTACCACTTAATACATATCCTAAATAAGGAACTTCTCTTGCATTAATTTGGCATTTACTCTTGTTTAACTCAATATTTTTTTCTTAAATATGGATAAAACTTGACCTAACCTTTTGTCCTGCTCCTCCTGGGTATCACCTTCAACAATTATGTCATCTAAAAATACTTGGGCACCCTTCCACATTTGCCAACAACTCGGTAATAGATCTCTGGAATACACCTGGTGCAGACGACAACCCAAATGGCAATCTATGAAATTTATATAAACCAAGGTGAGAATTCATTACCAAATATTTCTGAGCCTTTACTCACTGACAACTGTAGATAAGCATTTTTTAGATCTAACTTAGATATATATTGACAAGGACCGAAATTTGCCAAAATATCCTCTAATTTAGGTAATGGAAATGTATTTACATTGGTTTGGGTATTTACATATTTGAAATCTACGCATACTCATACATCACCAGACGGTTTAATTACAGGTACATTTGGGCTTGCCCAGTCTCCAGCATGCTCTACTTTACTAATGATTTTACTTTTTTTAAATTCTTCCAATAACTTTTCAATTTTACACTTATAATGATATGGTACAGAACGTGCTTTGAAATATTTGGGTATGACATTTTCTTTTAATTGTAAATTACACTCATAATCCAATATAGGCAAATTCTTCTTTACCTGATAATTATGAAATAATTCCACACATTTAGACACTGAATTATTACACTGTACAGCACTAACCTGTAGGTACCCACTGGTACTTCTGCTTTTTCATTAAAGCTCTACCAGCTAGGGCGTACTCCGTAAACGACGCACAGAGACATCGCCCTAACTCTGTGGTAAGGCGAGGGCTACTGCATCAGGAGCGGGTGCAGCTAAAGAAGCGAGCTCACATTGGGTTCAGAGTATGTCAGCTAAATGTTGGGTCCATGACTGGGAGAGGTAGAGAATTGGCTGACTTGATGAGAGAAAAGAAAGTAGATGTTGTGTGTGTGCAAGAAACGCGGTGGAAAGGAAATAAAGCTAAAGAGTTGGGAGATGGATATAAGCTATATTATAGTGGAGCAAATAAACAAGGTAGAAATGGAGTTGGCATAGTACTGTCTAGTGAACTAAAGAACTCGGTAATAGAAGTGCATAGAAAGAATGAACGTATCATCAGATTGAAGATATGTTATGGAGGAGAGATTCTGAATATTATAAGCGCATATGCACCACAAGTTGGTTGCACAGAAGAAGAGAAGGGAAATTTCTGGAGAGACATGGATGGAATAATGCAAGAACTGGAAGAGCATTGAGAGGGTGATAGTGGGGCGGGCAGATTTGAATGGCCATGTCGGAAGTGAAAATGAGGCGATTGGGCGGGTGCATGGGGGCCATGGAATTGGGGAGAGAAACCCAGAAGGAGAGAGTGTAGTGGACTTTGCTGTGTCATTCGACATGGCAATAGTAAACACATTCTTTTGAGAAGAAAAGGGAACACCTAATAACATATAGGAGTGGGGGCGGGGAAGATTCTCCCAGATAGGACTATTTCTTGTATAAAAGGATAAATCTGGTGGAGGAGGTCAAGAACTGCCAAAGTTCTTCCATTCCAGGCGACCATGTAGCCCCCCAACACAGGCTGCTATGTATGGACTTGAAGTTGGGAAAGGGAAAGAAAAACCAAAGCTAAAGGGATAAGGAAAATTAAATGGCGTACGAATTACAGAAGGAAAAAAAGGGGATAAGAAGAGAGAGTTTAAGAGGAGGGTTTTGGAGGATATTGATATAGGGATTGAAGATGTTCAAGAATGGTGGGCACGAAATGCAGCAGTAATAAGAAGGCATGGAAAGGAGCTGCTAGGAGAGACATCTGGTATCATATGGGAAGAAAAGGAGAGTTGGTGGTGGGATGAAGACATTGAGAAAGTAGTAAAAGATAAGGAGGAGGCAAAGAAAAGATGGGAAGAGTCACAGTCAGTGGAAGACAGAAATAGGTACAGAGAGAAAAAACAAGGTGGTGAAAAAGGTGGTAGCCCAAGCTAAAGCAAAGTCGTATGATGATGTGTATAATGAGCTGGGGACAAAGGAAGGATTAAAGAAGATGATCAAGCTATCAAAGGCTAGAAATAAGAGCACCAAAGATATAACACATATCAAACAAATAAAGGATCAAGAGGGTGTAGTGCTTAGAAAGGAGAAGACATTGTGAAGAGATGGAAAGAATATTTCGAACAGTTGTTAAATGAAGAAAATAATAGACTAATAAGAGAGGATGGGCAAGTGAACATTGGCATGGTAATGAGGTTTTCTAGGCAAGAGGTACTAAATGCACTGAAGAAGATGAAGAATGGGAAGGCAACCGGACCAGACATGATCCCGGTGGAGGCATGGAAAGCATTAGGAGATGAAGGAGTGGATATTCACTGTACGATCTTATGATAAAGATCCTTGAACAGGAAAAGATACCAAATGAGTGGCGTGGGAGTATATTGATCCCAATTTTTAATTTTTAAAAGGGAAAGGCGATGTCCAAGAGTGTGGTAATTATAGGGGCATTAAATTGATGTCCCACACTTTGAAGATACTGGAAAGGATGATACGATGCTAGACTGAGAGAAGAAGAAAGTACAAATAGGTAAAAGAGCAGATGGGGATTTATGAAGGGGAAGAAACAACAGATGTATATTTTTGTCTAGGCAGATAACCAGGAGAAATTCGAAAGAAAGACAAAGGGACCTACATATGGATATTCATTGACCTTGAAAAGGCTTCATGGACCGAGTCCCGAGGGACAAGAGGTATGGAGGAGCCTTGAGGGAGAAGATGGTGCCCGAGAAGTATGTGCGATTGATACAAGAGAATGTACCGGAATGTATTTATCCAGAGATGCAGGAGCAGTGTTGGGAGACAGAAGGTTTGAGGTGAGTAGGATTACACCAAAGGTGCTCTCGAGCCCATTTATCTTTAACATAGTGATGGATGTTATAATAGAGGAAGTAAGGGGAGACAGTACCATGGAACATATTGTATGCGGATGATATTCGTTCTGTGTGCAGAGAGCAGGAAGATCTGGAAGTGAAATTGGAAAGATGGAGACAAGTACTGGAGGACAGAGGAATGAGAATAAGTAGATCCCAAGACAGAATATGTGTACCAGCCACTGAGGGGGATGATAGAGAAAGTATTCAGGCTTCGTGGGAGGAAGCAAATTAAGGAGCAAGCTTGATAAGTTTTAAAGTATTTTTGGATCTTTTGTTAACGCTGGAGGAAGTATGGAAGAAGAAGTAAAACATCGGGTACAGGCAGGCTGGAACAACTGGAGAGCGGCCTCGGGAGTTCTTTGTGACAAAAGAGTGCCGCTTAGGTTAAAAGGAAAATTTCACAAGACGGTGGTAAGAACAGCAATGCTGTATGGTACGGAAACAGCAAGCATGAGAAAAGCAGAGCAGAAGAAGATGGATGTGGCAGAAATGAGAATGCTTAGGTGGATGTCTGGGGTAACAAGAGTGGATAGGATCAGAAATGACTACATAAGGGGGTCAACTAAGGTGGTGGAAGTATCAAAGAAAGTGCAGGAGGGGAGGCTGAGATGGTATGGACACCTGTTGAGGAGAGATGAGGACCACGCTGGGAGACATACTATGGGGGTGGAGGTGCAAGGAAGAAGAAAAAGAGGGAGACCAAGAAAGAGATGGAAGGACTGTGTGAGAAGAGACTTACATGAGAAGGGAATTGATGAGGCAAAAGCACAAGATAGAAATAGATGAAAACGGCTCATCCGAAACGGCGACCCCATATAAAAATGGGAACAAGCTGGGAAGAAGAAGAAGAAGCTACGTTCACATCATTATCAACCACAAAAATGTTTGATCCTAGGCAATTCTGCCATTAACTGCCACATCACACGCTACTTCTCCATAAACTTTTATCTCTAATTTATCATAATTGAATAACTGCTTCCTTGAGGGAGATGGGGACAACTGTAATTTTACTTCATCCCTCTTAGAAATGGTAAAAACAACTCTTCTGGTATCCAACTCAAACTCATTGGAAACACCATTCAACTTCATCACTTCCTGCTGGGGCTTATCCTCATTACTGAGAGATTCAACAGAGTTCAAATTAGTTTCAAAAAGCTTACACAAATCATAAGTGTGAGAAACTTTCAACTTCACTAAAAACCTACAACGACCTCATTAAGAGAATGAACTTTCGAACTGTTCCTCTTCTTACTAAGGCACACTGAGCTAACATGACCTGTTTAGCCATAACTATAACAGGTAGCATCCTTATAATTGCATTTATCTGCCCAATGATTATTACGTACACAGTGAAACACTTAGTGGGCATTTTACCTGGTTGACTCTTGGGTTTATTCTTAGCACTATAGCTGAAAGTTTTGGGGTCTTCCTTCCTTGACATTATGCACTGTGCTATTCTCAACAGAACCGTTCAGAGTAGAAGTAGACTTACATTCCATTACATAAGCTGTCTCCAAATTTGTGCCCTTTGCCAGCAAATCCCCAGATGATATTGTCTTGAAATCAAAAGGATCAGCTAACAGTATCTTGAAATAAACTTCTTGGTCTATTCCAACCAATAATTGTTCTTTCAAACGTCGGTCGAGTTTGTTCCAAATTCACACTGCTGGGCTAACTGTTTTAATTCAGCATAATAACCCTTAACTGTCTAGTTCCCCTTCTTTTTTCTTTCCAAAAAATCACATAAAGCCCTATGATAACTGGGTTTGGTAAAAAAATGAGACATTAAAACTGTCACTAATTCATCAAAAGGTACAGCAGAAGGCAGTCTTGGTGCAGTTAACTTACAATTGTAGTAGAAATATCGACACCAATAGGCGACAAAAGCATTCATTACTCTCTTGGCCTCTGTTTCTGTGATTTCATTGACTTGACAGTTCATTGTAAATAAATCTAACCAACAGCCACACTCCAGCTTGTCTGGGTTAAATTCAGGCATTCATTTGGACGTCAACTTACATTTGATAGGTCGTGGAAAAAGGGAAAAATGATGCCAGCACACAGCTGAACTGGAATGTAGCCTAGACCTCACTTAGCCTAACATCTCTGGTAGCGTAGGCTAACTCTGCCAAACTAGCTGGTACTTAGGCTAGACCAATTTCTTTCCAACAAACCCGTAGTTTCCTGCTTCCCTTGTTGCCACCGTAGTATTTTCATCAGCCAGACCAACTGCAAAGTAGTCAGACTGAAACATGACGTGACATTCCAAGTTTTATTATAACTTCAGGGAATACATTTTTGCCATGCATGACTCAATGAATGGCGGGAAGTAGCAAGCCAATCACAACAGCTAAGTTACAGCTTAAACAACAAGCACAAAAGAATACATGGTCATTTCCAAGTGATGCTTCTCATTCACTGGCAAAACATATGAGCTTTACTTCATAATTTCTTGATGCATCTATCTGTCTATTTCCCTTAATTATAAAAGTGCTTCTGCCATCTACCCTTTTATCTGTTAGTTGCAAACTACTGTATTCTCCCAAACCTACTAGCCTATGACTGTTATTAACCCCAGCATAAGGTACGACCCACTTAATGGTTCTTCCTGTCCTAAGGTAGCATTCAGTGACGTGGTGTCCCTCCCCCCGCCCCCCCAAACAAGGCCTGACTGATTTGTTAAACTGATCGATATTAGATTTGGCAGAGGACATGAAAACTCCCGCCATTTTCCCATGTTACCAATACTTTTTGTTTGAATACTTAAAAGGCTAACTACATCAGAATTTCGGTGCATGGGGACATCAACTGCCAGGTACAAACGTAATAAGTAAATATTAGCTATTTAGGTTTCCCGTTAATGGTTGTTATACAAGTTACACCTGTGCTGTCCTCGCGTTCAAGTTTTAACGGTAAATTCCTATCACAGAAAGTATAAATTAGATCCAGTCCTAAATAATTTGTCAGAAATTAGAAAATACTTGCTTAAGTGCTGTGCAACCTCGAAGGTAATTAAAATTAATGACAATATTTCTTCGTTTCGTCTGCCCTTGGGTTGACCAGCAGTGTAACAACTAGCAACCACCGTTCTCCTCCCCTTCGTCATACTGGCAAGGAATCGAAAAACTCAGTAGCCTCCCACAAATCCTACAGGCAGCTCAGTAAGGAAGCATCAAACACAAAGTTATCCAGTCAGGATTGCAACGAACAACGTGCATCCTTCCCGCCATGCTTCTTAATCACGTACAGGAGTGATAAATGTCGGTGTATCCAGTGGAAAGGACCCAACATCGTGTGTCTTGTATTAATAGTCTCCAGCACATCGCCAAGCTCTGCAATTTATGTGCGAGTGCTATCTTTAAGTGCTCTAGAGAATCAAGTCATTACTGGATGTTCTTTTGTGTTTGTATGGTGTTTTAACGTTGCATGGCACCAGTGGTTATTCAGCAACGGGACCAACGGCTTTACGTGACTTCCGAACCACGTCTACTGGTTGTTCTGTAACTGGCAAAATTATGAATAACTGTAAATTTCTAGATATCAACTGCTCGACGGAAAATTCCTCGAAAACTATCGGTCGAAAAATAATTGATCGAAAGCGAGCATCTACCTTTTCTACTTTTGAAACGATTAGCATTCCAAACAATCA
Source organism: Macrobrachium nipponense (assembly GCF_015104395.2). Classification (NCBI taxonomy): domain Eukaryota; kingdom Metazoa; phylum Arthropoda; class Malacostraca; order Decapoda; family Palaemonidae; genus Macrobrachium; species Macrobrachium nipponense. The sequence continues at coordinate 57,801,442 of NC_061091.1, forward strand.
TTACCAAGTCTGTTAACGAACACTACTGAGAATGTTAAATGCCACAATATATTTCTTTTCAACTTTAAACTTTGATTGTATTTTTTCCTATTTTAGTTTTTCCGGAAGTATCGAATCCTCAAGATGGAATTACCGATGTGGAGAGCGAAAGGGGAAAAAAGAAATTATGTTTTGACGGCTATCTACATACATACATACATACATTATATATATACATATATATATACACATATATATATTACATATTTATATATACATATATATACATAATATAGATATATAT
>NC_061091.1:57806724-57818773 GCF_015104395.2 Macrobrachium nipponense
GTAAGGTATACCTTTCCATTTAATAATGATTATCTTATAACAATGTTAGCTTGAGGTAAGTTTAAGTATTTTTATTACGAAGTGTTTTTAATAGGTGTTAAGTGAGGAAAATTATTATGATTGTAAACGGCGAAGCGCCGAGGGAATTCTATTTTGTAAATTGCATTGTTCTCGTCTGACGAGACACTAACACGTGTGTAGAATAGATGCCAGAAAGTACCAGATCAAACTAGGAAGTGCTTTGCCAGGGTTTATTGCTGTGTTGGAAAGCCTAGCTAGTTAGGAGTATTCTACTAATAGTTACGGCAAAAGAAGTGTACAATTCTTTTGTCTGTGATATGTTAGGGGATTCGTTTTAACTTAGTTTTCATTCCAAGTGTTGGTAACCGCTCTCTCAGGCCAGCTTCTCAGCTTCGCGCACACGCACTCTCATGCCTGCCAGCCAACCTTCGGTTCACTCTAAGCGGCAGCCATGTTTTTTATCCCTTTAAGCATTATCTCAACGATTTAAGCAAAGTAACGTAAGTCTTGAAAGTTTAACGTAATAATATAATCTCGTACTAGTATCTATCGTTCTGCCAGAGAAATTAACGTAATTCGCCTTGAATAAAAAATTAGAATTTCGTGTTGTAAATTGCCTCCGCGTTTACAGAGAATCAGCTGTTTGAATGCCTCGCTGTTCACACCGCTCTGCTAGCCCGCTCACGTGTTTCACCTAGCATCGCTCACTCGCTCGCTGAGCGAAAGTTTCATTCCACTTCGGACTTAGCGTAACCTCTTTTTACAAATGTTTGCTAACATTTTCGTCTTAAAATCCTTACCGTCATTTTCACTTGTCACAGGGACCTAGTATCCTTATGTAAAGTTAACGTAAATCTTCAAAAAGTAAATCACAAGAATTGTTAACGTAAAACGCGTCTTTGTAAAATTCATATTGAAATGCAAATCATTTCATAAGTGCAAGCCGCTACCGCAACGTAAAAATCGTTCACCGCAAGCGCGTTATCATTTTCATAAAACGTTATCCAAAGCAATTCTTTCATTACACGTTAACGTAAGTAAATCATTTAACGCAAGTTGCATCATATTAAACTAACATTATTAGTTCAATTCAATACAAGGGAGTTTTTCATACATCATTTTCACCCTCTCAGAGAGAGAGAGAGAGAGAGAGAGAGAGAGAGAGAGAGAGAGAAACCAGAAACCATTATTCACGAGCCAAGAGTACGACGGCCCATTTATTTATAGCATGCAGATAACATTATTTTAGTCTCTTGTGTCTTATTTACACTGAGCGTAGGATACGTACGCGCCTGTGTCCATTGCAGTTTGCAAGCATTTATTTCATTTACCGAGTACTTCAGAGAGGGACTGAGCATTTCTAAAATTACCGTTACCTGTCGTTGCCCGAGTGGTCTTTTCCATTTCTTATCACAAAAGACTTGCGTATACCGCAAGCACAAACTGCAGAGTGTGCCACCGCAACCTTCATTACTTCCAGACAAGGAAGCCTACCAGTCTAGGACTGGCCACCACCAGTGCACGTCAGGTCTACCATTTCATAGTGCCACTAATTCTTGACACTGTCCATCGACTGGCTGCTGAAGTACTCCCACCTTTTACTTTCTCTCCTCCACCATTACACTCTGCCACGAGCAGTGCCATTTCACTTCAGTATATTTAAGTATACTGCATGTAGTGTCGTCCGACGGGACACACCAGCACGCTACCAGTGCCCAAGGAACACCTCCTCATAAGTGCCGTGCACCTGCACAGGCCGTACAGGTAGCCCTTTACCTGCGTGTCCGTCCTTACGGAACGCCCAATTCATTAGTGTGTCGTGTACAAGGGGTCAGTGACTCCTTCGGGGAAAAACACTCAACAAGGGAACCGCCTCCCCAAAGGGTGCCGCAATTCCAGCACTACCTAGTGCTGCCCAAGGAACGCCGCCTCATAAGTGCCATTGCACCTGTACAGGCCGTACAGGTAGCCATTCAACCTGCGTGTCCGTCCTTACGGAACGCCCAAGAAATTAGTGTGTCCAAGTACAAGGGTCAGTGATCCTTCGGAACACTCAACCAGGGAACGCCTCCCGAAAGTGCCGCAATACCAGCCCTAAGTGCTGACAAACCTGCGTGTCCGTCCTTATGGAACGCCCAATCCATTATTGCATCCGCTATCCCGGATCACCCAATCAAGGGAACGCCTCCCGAAGTGCCGCAATACCAGCCCTAAGTGCTGTCAAACCTGCGTGTCCGTCCTTACGGAACGCCCAATCCATTAGTGTATCTGCTATCCCGGATCACCCAATCAAGGGAACGCCTCCCAAAGTGCCGCAACCAGCCCTAAGTGCTGTCAAACCAGCATGTCCGTCCTACGGAACGCCCAATCCATTAGAGTATCCACCATTTCGGATCACTCCTCAGGAACGCCTCCATAAGTGCCGGGGGGGTGCACCTGTATTTGGACCTACAGGTAGCCCATTCCAGCGTCTCCCAAGTGAGGAACGCCCTTAAGTGTGACGTACGCCGCACACTCCATGTGATTGTCTCACCTCATCAGAAGGTGCCATTCCAGAAGTGCCCACCAACTTACGGGACCTTCCCAAGTGCCACAGAGCACCAGTCTTTCTTTTCAGACTTTTTTTCACTACCACGTCGTAGAACCCATTTCCAAGTGAGTGCACTTTACCCAGTAGGCACTCCCATCCATTCAGTACCTTTCCTTGACCGTTATTTTTCATTTTTCATCCGAGCCTCTACTGCAGCCTAAGGGAAATGCTTTCCCCTGCTTCCCATGACTTCTTGCCATAGAGCTAGAGAAGCTAGGAGCCCCTATAACTCTGGGCAAGGAGGCCGGTTACACTGGACCAGCACTTGACCAGTGGATAAAGGCGCAGCAGGATGCCGCGCGCCTTGCAGAAAAGAAAGAAAGAGAAGCAGAAAGGAGGCACATGAAGAAGAGAGAAAGCATGAGCTAGCTCTCAGAGATGACGAAATCTCTTTGCAAGTTTCTAAGCTCCAGGACCATAGCTGGACTCCTTGTAAGAGGTGGGTTTGCGGAGGTTCTGCACACTTGTTGTGTGCGTGGGGCATGCTGTGGATTCCGACCAGTGCCCAAGTCGACTTCCCTACCTTGGGATGAGAGCTTCCAGGGTGAAACTCCTCCAAAGGCTACCATGTAGCCTGCCTGATGAACCGTCTCCTACGGCCTATCAGTGGGCACAAGTCCATGGCCGACACCGAAGCCCAGGTCTCCCTTATTTTTTCAAGAAAGGCATTGCCTCGGGGTGCCCAAAATCCAGACGGACAAAGAAATTCAGTTTGAAAGGATTGACGGTAACTCTACTCTGTCCTTCGGTCCTTCTGAATGTAGAAATGCCCTTTCTGGACCAGGAGACCAGGGAAACCAACATTGTGCCGCCTGGGCGTAGTTGACCCATTTCATGATATTTATCAGGTGATATTGGGCCAGATCTCCTAAAGCCGTATCTCCCCTGGAACGCAGCTCCCACTACCAGATGCACCGGATCCCTTGCAGCATGCCTCATAATCAGTCAGTTTTAGATTCAGAGGCTAGTGCCTCCGATGTCCCAGGACATCCCTCTTAATTGTGAACCTGGCCATGACCCCAGTGTCAGAGCCCAAAGTTCCTGCCACATCCTGCCAGCCTTTTACCATTTTACCGCCTACCTCCTCCACTTTGGAAGAGGTAAGCCCACCCAGAACCCGAACTTGTTTTCGAGGGTGATTCAACGGAGGATTCCTTAACCTCCCCATGTCAAATCACTGCAGAGAGGACTCTTCACCTGTGCCAGAGCACCCACTGCCAGCCTTGGTGACTCCCACAGATTCGCAACCTGTGGGGCCATCTCGGCCTTAACCGTCCAGTGCACGGAAGAAGTTCTGGAACAAGTTCTGCCGAGACTGTGGGCCGCAAGGGTACATATCTGCCAACTATGGTGGTTGCGCAAATTTTTAATATTCCTGCCATCGCAATGGCCGTTACAAAATCCTTCTTCACTAGGACCCCAGCTAGGGCCCTATAACCGTCGCACCCTTCAAAGCAAATTATCCGCCAAGCCACGTCAGAGCCTACAACGACTCGGCGCTCAAATCTCCTGATACGGGAAGATCGATCCCCCGAGGGGTCTAACGTCGATAGACGTCATTTAATCACCACTGAAGGTATCAACCATATCAAGCTGATCCTTCCCGACCATACCCAATTGAGGGTCACCAGACCTCACTTCTCAAGGTTTGTACCCTTGCAGTTGCAAGCTACATTCCAGGAGGTTACGACCTCCTCCTAGGGCAAGACATGAATCTTTTCCTCACCGTTCAAGAAGCATAGGGGTGGGCCTTTGAACCCCAAACCAATAATCTCCAAAAGCAAGGAGTCATTGCAATTCTACTTCCTCCAGGGAGTACATTCCACACAGCTCCCACGTTACCAAGAGGGAGATGATCATTCACAGTTCCATTGCAAAACCTGCAACGTACTAGGGCACTCCACGAATTGGCCTAGGTGCCTAGCCGACTACCAGCAGCGGACACTGTCCATATTCCCCACAAGGCTTAGCCTCAACAAGAGACAGGAGCCTCTGTCTCCCATTTTCCAAGGGCACGCTGAGAGTTATTGCACCTCCGGTACCAGTCACAGGTCCAGCGACCTCAACTCTCTGGCCAGTGCCCACTTGGCAGCACTGAGCAGTGCAAAGCTCCGTCCAGCCTGGACGTAGAGCCACCACAGAACTTGACCGCCTCTGCGCCTGGCCCCGAGCTAGCGCCGGCGCCTAACCTAATCCAAGGATCCTCCTACAGGAGATCCTAACAACAGCATGGAGCTTACCGCAGCCCATGGCCAATCTCAGCCCATAATTCTTCTTCAGCCTCACCTCTGTCGCCTGAGGATGAACCTCCGACACACCTTACCTTCATACCTCCCTGAAAACCAGGAACTGCCCAACACGGAGTCAGCCTGGAGTTTTCCCCTTACGACGGCTGTCGCAGCAGCTGAAGTGAGGCCTCCCCTGCAGTAGGTTCCACCTCTACGACGGTTGCTGCAGATACCGAAGTAGGGTGTTCTCCTGCAATCCCTCAGGCTACCACTGCCTCTGCTCCTGACAGCGTTTCTGGCCTTACCCCAGAGTCGGTGCCTCCGTCTACTCCTAGGACTGGTATAGCCAGGTCCTGGAGGAATAAGAAGAAGAAGGGACGTAACAAACAAATCTTTAACAAACTAACCAAAGAGCCACATGCTCTCCTTGACACCTGTGCCCGAGGTACAGTGTCACATTCATTTGCAGAATGATGCATCATTACCTCACCTCATGTATTTTAACAATTCTGTCGCTGAACTGCTGTGCATACCACACTCTGGAATGATTGCGTCCCCAATTAACTGTATTGAGTAGGTTAGGCTAATGATTTAGTACCAGGGCATTAGGTTAGTAGCAAGTAGAATTTTCAAGTAACCTTATCTAGGGGTAGAGTAGACTGTCGTCACACACAACCCGTAGTTATTACTTAGGCTAGACTACATTACTACATTAAGTTAGTACACTTAGCATCTCCACCTATAAGTTAGGTAGGCCATGTAGTTAGCTGTATCGCGCTGCTAAACTAAAAAACTTCTAAGTTAGAGTAGGAGAACTGGGTAGTCGAGACGATCAACTTATTTAAGCCAAGACCTTCACGCCCCAAAGGGAGTGAATGCCTTCTTAACAGGGGAGGTGTACGTTTTTATAGATCTCTTCGTCTACCCAGTAATTAATTAATTATTTTTGCTTTGTAAAACGGCAGCCATCTTCCTCCAAAATATCAGCTGAGTTTGGGCGGGAAACCAACGCTAGCCGTCCAAGGTTAAGAATTTCCTGTGAGAAGGGAAGAATATAGTCTTTTGTCAGCTTTAGGGACGTATCTCGAAGGGAAGGATGTAGGCAGACTGGTACTTCTTAGGCCTATATCTTAAGCTCTTTTTCCTGTGAACCCTCTGCTGGCTGTATGTTCTGTTTCCAGGATTTGCCCTGCTCGTGGGGGGTTAAGCTGACCCCCAACACCCAGGCAAGACACCTGCGAACTGCCTCAGTAAGCTCCTGTCGTGACCTCAGACGGATGTCCACAGCCAGCCTCCAAAACTTAAGCCTAACGGCGTACTGGCGCGCCAAGAGACCCAGACCTGGGACAAAGCCAGGCCACATTTTCTACAAAGGTCTACACTGAACATGGTCTCCAGGTACATCTTGTGAAACAGCATATTGCCAGTCCCTTAAATCCTATTATCTATTCGATCCCCATTTTCCCAATTCAAACTTCCACTCCAAAAAGAACTCATCCCTTTGTTTCCTCTCACTGCCTCATCGCCGCATGCTTCCCCTTGTGTGATCGTCCCAGACAAATGAAGTTATTGCATACCACAGTGAAACATTAGAGTTCCTTTGCCCCAGTGTTAGAGAACTAATTAATACTAATTTGGGCAAGAAATCCCTTTTTTCTTTTATCTTGTTTAATCTGGGATCCTTTTTCCAGATTCCCTGAGTCACGTGCCAAGTCTCTCTCCCCACAAGTGTTGCATTACCCACGATTATGAAACCAGCTTTTACAAATTCCATTTTGAGCCATCTGTTATCCATTTGTGAGAGATTATAAGTCCACGTGGGGACCAGTAGCATTACTTTTCTCCAGGCCAGTACGAGCCTCTTGTAAATAATTGGCTGTAAAGTATTTAGCCGAGTTTCTGGCGACCTTTTCCTCTAGAGTAAAATTATCACTATAAATCCGTTTTTACGGTAAGTTCAAGTAAATTCACCTTGTTTTCCCCTTAACTTTTTCCTGTTTACGTATAGTAGTTCTTTCAAGGCCAGGCTCATACTTAAAAATATATACTATATATATACATATAGATATATAGATATATATAAATATAGTATATAATATATTATATATATATATATATATATATATATATATATATATATATATATATATATATATATATATATATATATATATATATATATATATTATCTATATATCTATATATATATATATATATATATCTATATATATATATATATATATATATATATATATATATATAATCTATAATATATATATATCGATATGTATATATAGATATGGTATTATATATATATATATATATATATATATATATATATAATATATATATAGCATCTATATATACATATAGATATATATATATATATATATATATATATATATATATATATATTATATATATTAGATATATATATAGATATATATATATATATATATATATATATATATATATATAATATATATATATATATATATATATATATCTATATATAATATATATATATATATATATATTATATATATATATACTACATATCTATATATATATATATATATATATATATATATATATATATATCTAGATATATATATATACTATATATATATATATATTATATATATATATATATATATATATATATATATATAGATAGATATAATATATATATATATATATATATATATATATAATATATATCTATATATAGATATCATATCAATATAATATATATATATATATATATATATATATATATATATAATCTATTATATATCTATATATATATGTCTATCATATATATATATATCTATATATATATATATACTATATATATATCTCTATATATATATCTATATATTATTCATCGCTGGTGGGCTAATCCTCGATGAAATAGGTACGGGGATACGGAAGGACATGGCACATTACATGATTCTTTATTGCTAGCGACGTTTCGAGACAAAGTTCCCATCTTCAGGCTAAAGGCAAGAAATAAATATTACATCATTACCAAACAGTTAGGAATGTTAACGTTAAAATTATTATAAATTAAAGTATTCTAAGTAAAATTACGAATTAAAAAATCTCAAAGAATGAGTATTACATCAATACATAACATATTCAAGAAAAGGAAATGTAAATCATAAAAAATTAAAATATTTCTAAGTAAAATTACGAATAAAAACCTTAAACAGAATATATATATATATAAATATAAAAAATAAAAATGAGGAAAATACCTTGCTCAAGCAGAGTCCCGCCGTTCCGTGTCAGGACGGTGGAAAAAAAGTCAGAAGAGGCAAAGAACGAAAGTGACGTGTCTTTATGCTATATACAAAAGGTACTGAGGTAGTATGGGTTGTTAAGTGAAGGTACCAGTTTCTTAATTGCCAAACTTTCAAGAACGAGGATGGTGGTGTTCATATGGTGACGTCATAATGACCTTAAAGTTGTTTTTATAATCTATCTCTGCCCTACAGATTCTGGCGTGATTTAGATACTATATTAAAATACCTTATATACATGATAGGAAGTTTTTGCCCTCCCTTAAGAAAATTTTAAACCGCCATTTATCCAGCAGTTGATACCAGATTCACTTGCATAAATCCTAGAAATATTGGTAGCTTCCTAAAACACAAAGAGAAATTGCCCTCCTTGATGCAATCCGGTTGTAGTGTATTTAATTTAATTGCTGCCGATGTAATCAGCAGACCTACGCAGGAAGTACGCGCCGGTTGCTCAAAGTGAGATGTGATGCTCATAGAGGTGTAAGTTTACCGAACGGGCAGCAAATTATCCACCAACTGAACAATCAAATATTAGGAATAACGCCAGAATCTGTAGGGCAGAGAATGATTATAACAACTTAAGGTCATTATGACGCCACCCATAAGAACACCACCTCCTCGTTCTTGAAAGTTTGGCAATTAAGAAACTGTAACCTTCACTTAAACAACCATACTACCTCAGTACCTTTGTATATAGCATAAAGACACGTCACTTTGTTCTTTGCCTCTTCTTGACTTTTTTTTTCCACCGTCCTGACACGGAACGGCGGGACTCTGCTTGAGCAATGGTATTTTCCTCATTTTTAATTTTTTTTATATATATATATATATATAATATATATATATATATATATATATATATATATATATATATTATATATCTGTTTAAGGTTTTTATTCGTAATTTTACATAAAAACAAATATTTTAATTTTTTATGATTTTACATTTCCTTTTCTTGAATATGTTATGTATTGATGTAATACTCATTCTTTGAGATTTTTTAATTCGTAATTTTACTTAGAAATACTTTAATTTATAATAATTTAACGTTAACATTCCTAACTGTTTGGTAATGATGTAATATTTGATTTCTTGCCTTTAGCCTGAAGATGGGACTTTGTGTCTCGAAACGTCGCTAGCAATAAAGAATCATGTAATGTGCCGTGTCCTTCCGTATCCCCGTACCTATTATATATTATATATATATACATATCTATATATATATATATATATATATATATATATATATATATAGATATATATATATATATATATAGATATATATATAATATATATATATAGATATACATATCACATATTATACATATACATATATATATTATACATATGCATATATATATTATACATATACTTATCTTATACAATATATATATATATATATAATATATATATAAGAATATATAGATATATATAGATAATAGATATATAATATCATATATATATATATATATATATATATATAGATATATATATAGATATAGATATAGATATAGATATAGATATAGATAGATAGATATATATATATATAGATATATATAGATAGATATAGATAGATATATAGTAGACAGATATAGATATAGATATATATATATATATAGATATAAATAGATATATAGATTAGTATAGACATAGATATAGATATATATAGATATAATATAGATTATATATATATATATATATATATATTATATATATATATATATATATATATATAAATATAGATACAATATAGATAAAATATAGATATACTATATATGATATATATCATATAGATAGCTATATATACATATTAGATAGCTATATACACATATAGATAACTATATATACATATAGATAGCTATATATACATATAGATAGCTATATATATAGATAGATAGATAGATATTATAGATAGATAGATAGATATACAGATATATATTTAGATATATAGATATATATTTAGATATATATATATATATATATATAGATATCTTATATTATGATATAGATATATAGATATATAGTATATAGATATATATATAGATATATATATAGATATATATAGATTATAGATATATATATATATATATATATATATCTAGATATATATATCATATATATATATACTAGATATATATATATATATAGGATATATATACATATATACATCTATATAGATATATCTATATATATACATATATACAATATATGTATAGATATATATATAATATATCCATATACATATAGTATAGATATATACATATATATATATATATATATATATATATATATTATATATATATATATATATATAGATATACATATATCAATAGATATATAGATATATACATATATAGATATACATATATATATACATATATATATATATATATATATATTATATATATATATATATATATATATAATGGATGGATAGATAGATAGATAAGGACAAGTCAGTGACCAAGATATATTGGGAATGCGGGATGTGCAGGCAACTAAATGTCAGCTCGTGCTATCACTATCGATGATATCGAGAAACGAATTGGATATCACAACTTATGCAGGAGACGGTGTACTAACCCTGATGCTGCTAAAATCCAAGAAAGAGAAATGGCATGGAAATAAAATGGGGGTGTGGGAGTAATGTGTGCTGTACGGTGAAGCTCCCATCAGTAGCAAATATGAAAAAGTACTAACTATTATGAAAATATACGAGCAAAGGAAAGGTTGCTGGCCCTGCTTTGCCTAATGGCTGCTTCGATCTGATCATCCCGGGAGTTACAAAAGCCATCAAAGATGTATTCCTTATGACTCTGGTCCTGCAGATGGACGTTCGTAAGTTAATTTTTGCAACCCAGAAAAAATCTCTACACATTCTTTTTGAAGACACTTGGATTGGGTGGCCGTATAGAAATAACCGTAGACGTGCTCCTTTCTATAAACATGAATTATGGAACTGTTTTCAGTATGTCAATAGAAGGAATGCCAAAGACAAGCAGCGCAGTCGAGGGGTGGCACAACAGTTTCAAACATCAATTAAATGCTTGCCGCCAATCCATCCCATTACATACAACTTCATTTTGATTGAGTAAATTTTGGTTTTGGCAATAATGTTTTAACTATTTTTACCTTTTTACTAGACATATAAAGTTGTATTTTCACAAAAATATTTTTTTAAACGTATGAAAATGAACACTAACGAAAACGTGCCTGTCATTTAGTAAACTTGTTCAATAAACAAAATCTTATTCTATGTTGTATTTTATCTACAATTTGCTTGCTTACCGTCTTACTTTTTTTTTATTTTTTTAACCTTTACTAATGTAAAATCAAAAATTAAGTATTTTTCTCGAAGGCATATTACTCGAAAGCCAATATCTCAACAATATTGTTTGGCTTTCGAGGAATTAACAGTTCGCGACGTTATTTTCCGAGCTATTGCTTTCGAGGACTTTACTGTCGAGCAAATGGTGACAATGGTATTTCTACAGAAGCAATCAACTGTTGCCTAGGCTATGGCAATTGACGTTTTCCTATGTTATTTTACTTGCTGTACAAGATTTGAAAATAATATTTATTCGGACGCTGTAACTAAGCATGAACTTACCTTTGAAAACTACATGACGGTACCAACGGTCAACGTACGAGTTCAAAGGTAAGTTAAAGTTTAGTTCCAGTGGAACGAAAACATATTCCCTTCAACCTCTTGTAAAGCAAGTAAAATAACAGAGGAAATGTCAACTGCCATAGTCTACATCGCCGTAGAATAGTTCTATAGACAAGACCTACCAACCGTGTTTAGCGAAGTGTAAACACAGGCGCCATGTTTGAATTCCGCAACCACCACGGAGCCATATTTATTTAATGGTGGCACAGGAGGTACGAGTTGGCTAAATGA
>NC_061091.1:57819273-57847942 GCF_015104395.2 Macrobrachium nipponense
CCTCCTCACTTTCGATTTCTCTTCGACTAACTCTCCCGGACTGCTAAAATGAAAGGACCGCTTTTAGGCAGGAGAATTTGCTTTCCCTATACTTTTTTTTCAAGGAACACCTGCAGCTTATTTGAATGGCCAGTCCCATTTGCCTATGCCTACTCGCTACCTATCATAAACGCGCGCGCGCGCACACACACACACACACACACACACACAGAGAGAGAGAGAGAGAGAGAGAGAGAGAGAGAGAGAGAGAGAGAGAGAGAGAGAGAGATTATTATCTTTTTCTCGTAACATAATTCAAATGGATTAGCTTATCAAGCTTACTAATAGTATGTTTTACAAGAAAATAATTCTCTCTCTCACTCTCTCTCTCTCTTTGAAATGGATACGCAGGATTTTAATTTTTTGACTGACGCTAATTTCATTAATACCCCTAATCTTCATTTCTGGCAACAGTAAGTGTGTTTCATCTATAAATTTACAATTATTTACTTTCAGATCTGATATGACCTTGAATGTCGGATTTCGGAACCCAATAGATGATCGTCTCCCTCTCCTTTTACAGAACTTCCATTAACTCTCATTCTTATCAATGAAAAAATAACCAGTACTTAACAAAGGTCTCAATGCTAACTACCTCACTTCAATTAATTTCAACTTACTTTGTGCTGTCGTAAGTTAAATAAACCATTTGACCCTGAAAGTGACCGTGGAGGACTTCCAGGTCGAAAATCGACCTTGAAATCTTCAGATTGTGGAAAGGAACAGCCGATTCTTTACTTTTTCCCTTTCTGTCCCTTTCAATCGATCTCTCCCTCTCACTTTCGGTTTCTCTTCGAACGGTTTTCGACTCTCTATCCCTAGCTGCTAAAATGGGCAAGTACCCCTGCACTCACTCAAAATATTTTGAACAAATACACTTATTATTTCTTGAAAGTTTTTAATGTAGATTACATTTTCGATGCCCTAATGAGAGAGAGAGAGAGAGAGAGAGAGAGAGAGAGAGAGAGAGAGAGAGAGAGAGAGAGAGAGAGAGAGAGAGAGAGAGAGAGAGAGAGAGAGAGAAATTTAGTTGTAGCAACATTAATTCGTAATTTTAATATAAGTATTAATGACTGAATTCTAAACTGAAAAATCCAAACCACAAGATATAACCAAATTAAGACACCAACTATTAATCATTATATTCTCAAACAAATATCTTTCATAGCGGAAAAAGAGGTATCTTTTATTCATAACTAGAAAACTGAATAAATTAAACGACAGATTACTTGACCGATATTGCATAATGAAAATATATTGCAAGGAACGTTTTGTATATACTAAGTGCCGTTTTCACCCACAATCATTTTCTATGCATTCATACCAAAGTTAACCTGCGTTTTCTTCACGCCTCACTTCCCTAAAAACCCAGCGAACCTAACAACAACACCACCAACAACAACAACAACAAAAATAATATTCGTTGAATTTCCTTTTTGTGTTTACTATCTAATTCATAAACTGAATTTCAGTTTTAAAATATTAAAAAAAAAAATAAAAAATCGATTTTCATGACGTTTATCCAACTCCCGGATATATCAACTTTTAAAGGACCCTGAAATCTACCAAGTGACCTTGAAGGTGACCCAAGAGGACTTTCAGACCCGAATATGACCTGGAATTTCGGATTAGGGAAACCAACGGGAGATCTTCCACACTCTCCCACGATGCTCTTCCCTTTCACTAGATCTCTCCTCCTCCTCACTTGCGATTTCACTTCGACTGACTACTCCTGCACACTGCTAAAATGAAAAGACAGCGTTTGCACAGTAGAACTAAGAGACCTGGGGAGTCAAAACTTACAAAACCACCTAAAACAAAGTTTATTTTCGTATATAATAATCATCTGCAAGACCAATTACAGCAGCCATATTTTCAAAAAGCAACATGCGTGCGAATCAAAGTGAAAATATCTAGAAAATAATTTTGCACTAATACAGACTTGTTATTACTTGAAACCTTTCAGTGCCGATAACAACGTCGAGGCCCTTCTCTTGTATGAGAGAGAGAGAGAGAGAGAGAGAGAGAGAGAGAGAGAGAGAGAGAGAGAGAGAGAGAGAGAGAGAGAGAGAGAGAGAGATAGAGATAGAGATAGAGATAGAGATAGAGAGAGATTCAGTTGTAACAGAACGTTACATAGTAACTGGAATTTCAAATGAAATATCAATGACGCAATTTTAGACGGAAAAATGCTGTATTATTCCCAAAAATGGGCCTTCAACAGTACCAGTCGTCCAACCCAAAAGATATAACCAAATTAGACACCAAGCATCAATAAATTCTCTTCAATAGCGAGAATTACCTCTCTCTATTATACTTATGCACAGAGGAGGATACCTATCAGTTTTAGAAGAAAACGAAACTAAATATTACTGCAAACGTTGAGAGCAACGTTTTCTATACCACTCATCGCCGTTTTCGTCCACAGTCGTTTTCTTCGGTATTCGTTCTCAAGTTAGCTTGTGCTTCTTCACGACGCTTTCCCGAAAAAAAAAATTACGTAAAACATTATTTATAGTCTTTCCTGACTATTTATGGGTTACGCGAGAAAATAAACCAAATTTACTACCGACATGAAACTAGAGATTCGCAACCGGTCGTCAACATTAATGCCTAATTTATCTAATCACCAATTAATATTATAACCCTCGCCCCCTCCCCTCAGCACCAGTTCCTCAGGAAACGAGTTAACACCCAAACCGAATTCATTGTCCAACACAAGTTTTTGAATTAAGTAATCAAAGGGGCCACTGATACCGAATTTGCTTTCCTTATACTAATAACCTCTGGGACTCTTCCTGCTTCAAAGCTTCAATATGTAAACTTTTTTTTTTTTCAAAGGAACAAGCAGCTTATTTGGATTGCCAGTCCCATTTGCCGATGCCTAATCGCTACCTGTTATAAACATTCATACCTTTAAATAAATACTTACATACCACATCACAACACACACACACACAGAATAAGCATTTTTAACCCTGACGAGCAAAAATAGACACTCTTTCACAGTTTTTTTTTTTTTTTCAACACTCGGAACATCGACTTTCAAGGGACCCTGAATCTACCAAGTGACCTTGAAGGTCATCCAAGAGGACATTCAGATCCAAATATGACCTTGAATTTCGGATTGGGGAAACCAATAGACGATCGTCCACACACTCCCATAATGCTCCTCCCTTTCACTAGATCTCTCCTCCTCCTCAATTTCGATTTCTCTTGAAAAGATAGAGGGCGGCCCTTCCTGTCTACAGAAATGAAACGCGCGCGCGCTCACACACACACACACCTAAGGATTCTGAAAGTTTTGGAAAAAGCCGAAATCATTCAACAAAAATCAAAATAATGAGCAGTAAATTTAAAATTGTTGGCTAAATTAACCCATCAATTTGACTTTATTTGGCATTAACCACAGTTAAAAAGTTCCAAAATTTTGGTGTAAGGAAACTTTGCTTTTAAAATATAAAAGTGATCAAATAACCACTAGGCAGGATATGATTAATTAAATTTCCTTATCCTTAGTTTCAATAAAAAAATTCACTCCCTCTCCTTTTACAGAGCTTCCATCTACTGCCATTCTTAATGAAAATAACCTATCTGCATTACAAGGGTCCCAATGTAACTAACTTCTTTCAATTTTATTAAATTCTAAAAAGTAGCATTTTGTTGTCGAACAGTAAATCCCATTTGACGTTGAAAGTGACCGAGGACTTTCAGATCAAGAATTGACCTTGAAATTCCAGATTGGGGAAAGCAACAGACAATTCTTGACACACTCCCTTTCTTCTCCTTTCACTCCATATCTCTCTCACACTTTCGGTTTCTCTTCCAACGGTTTTCGACTCTCTCCCTAGCTGCTAAAATGGGCAGGGGCCCTTGCACAAACTCACTCTGTCTCTCTCTCATTTTGCACACTACAAAATTATTTCTTGAAAGTTTTTAATGTAGATTACATTGTCGAGGCCCTGAGAGAGAGAGAGAGAGAGAAGAGAGAAGAGAGAGAGAGGAGAGAGAGAGAGAGAGAGAGAGAGAGAGAGAGAGAGAGAGAGAGAGAGATTCAGTTGTAATAGAACGGCAGTAAACTGCCATTCGCAATTTGAAAGCAAAATTCATTTATAATTCTAAAAATTTTGCATAGCGAGGAATGGCGTCTTTTTCTCTCGCTTCTAAAACGGAGACCGGGATGTCTTCTGTGCATAACTATTAAACAGAAAAAACTAAATGACCGATTACTTGAGAGATATTGCATAATTTAAATATATTGAAGGTACGTTTTCTATAGACTAAGCTCCGTTTTCACCCACAGTCGTTTTCTATAACATTCGCGCTAAAGTTAACCTACGTTTTCTTCGTGCCTCACTTTATAAAAACCCTGCCAACCTGAATTTCTTTCTTGCCTCTATTAACGTGTTACGTGGGCAAGTAAACCAAATTATCATAATCATCATATTACCTTATAACCAAGTTATTGGTCGCAGACGCCAGCGCCCCCCCTCACAAAAAAAAAAAAAAAAAAAAAAAAAAAAAAAACTCAGGCAAACTTTCCTACTTAAACCTTTGCAATTAATCTAAGGACACCAATGTTGGATAAATTGCTCTCCCCAAACCGTTAACCCTCGGGATACGTCCTTCTTCTGCGATTCACTTTGTAACATTCCCTCTTTTTACAAGAAACAACCACAACTTTGGATTGCCAGCCCGACACACTCTCTCTCTCTCTCTCTCTCTCTCTCTCTCTCTCTCTCTCTCTCTCTCTCTCATGGTAACACTGGATTTTTTTTCTCTTATTGCCGTTCACTTTACATCCACCTCTGCGACCTTTTCTTGAAGAAGCAGGATTTTACTTAACCGTTTTATCCGTTAGTTTACAATTACATTTATCCACACTAACAACTTCCATAATGATCTTTTATCCTGACAAAGATACGAAAAATTTTAAACTGAAATACAAAACTACATTCACCAAGTTCTCTATCACCAAGTAGACTGTGAGACGGTTATATTAACTATTAAGGATTTAAATAACTAACGCATGCGGATCTGATGGTTTTACTCTATTTATAATAGCATTTTACATTAGGATAATCATCACTACTTCCACCGTAACTAGCACCTTTCCTGTATGGAAATACACTTTCGTTATTTTGTGTTTTAAAAACAGAGAGAGATGACATCAAAAATTATCGGCCAATCTCACTGTTACCTACTCTAAGGTACTCGAGAAGATTATTGCCAATCAATTAACAAAACATTTGGAAGAAAACAGTCTTATCTAACTCCAGCGTGGCTTTAGGCCTAAATTATCTACCGAGACAGCTCTTTTGAAGGTAATTGATGGAATATATACTAACACTGAAATTAAAAAGATATCACTGCTCCTACTACTGGATCTATCGAAAGCCTTTAATGCTGATCTTCCGTTATTCTACCGATACGTATATATACGCATTGCAGAACAACCAGTGTCAATTGGAAATAAAATTATTATATATTATATTATGACACTAACATTCAATGGATCCTGAAACCTACCAAGTGACCTTGAATGTTACCCAAGGCTACTTTCAGATCCAGATATGACCTTTAAATTTCCGATTCTGGAAAGCAATAGCAGATTCTTTACTCACTCTCTCTCTTCGCCTGGCTCCTACCGACTGCTAAAATTAAGTACAGTATTTGGACAGGGGCCCACGTGTACACGTCTCTCTCACTCTTAAACCCAACAGCCTTTGGAACCCTCTATAGCCTTTTGTTTTCCACTTCAGTAGCGACAGTCGTCCAAACCACAAAATATAACCAAATTTGACAAAGCATCAATTAATTCTCTTCAATTGCATTGCGAGAATTAATTTTTTTCTGTTTTGTCGTTATGCACAGAGGATAACATATCGGTTTTAGATTAAAACTAACTGAAAAGTACTCTCGAATTTAGTGGGTAAGAAAAAGTTTCAGAGCAACGTTTTCTATACTCTCAACGCCGTTTTCGTCCACAGTCGTTTTCTTCTTAAGTTAGCTTACGTTTTCTTCACGAAAATACATTATCCACCAGAAATAATAGTAAAGCTGAATTATTGGAGTTAGCGTAGCCTATTGCAGCATCTATGGGTTCAGTTTACATTATTGATAAAACAACATGTGACAATGGACACAAAGTTGTAAGATTGCCTCCTTACCATTGTCATTATCATGCCATCGAATTGATCTGGGGGCAGATCAAGGGTTATATTTCGAAATCTCACTACATCTCCTTTCCATATTCACACTGAATAAGTAAAATTATGTTTATGTACTCAGACATTCACTTGCAGAATCAAATGATATTCCCGAGGTATAGTGAGTTGGACTTCATTAAATAAGCGAATACCACAGAAAAATGATAAGTCAGAAATCCAAGCGCTTTCGTTCATTAAGACACTGTCAAGGAACGAATGAAATACAGTTGGAGAGAAAGTTATCAGGTAAACAACAAGATCAAGAATACCAGATGGTTACCTTTAGGTTTGTGACCGTGGGATATCCGATAATCCTGGAATCTTTAATTTTTACCTTTTTGACAATTTTGACAATTAACCATCTGGTATTCTTGATCTTTTTTTTCACCCTATTACTTTCTCTCTCCAATTGTATTTCATTTGTTCCTTGACAATGTTTTACTGAAAACAAAAGCGCTTGGATTTCTGACTATAATTTTCCTGTAGTATTCACTTGTAAGTATATTATATGTATGTGTGTATGTGTGTATATGTATATATGTATATAGATATATATATATATATATATATATATATATATAGATATATATAGATATATATATATATATATATATATATATATATATATATATATATATATATATATATTATATATATATATATATATATATATATATATATATATATATATATATATATATATATATATATATACACACACACACATATATAAGTGAATAAGTGAATACCACAGGAAAATGTTAGTCAGAAATCCAAGCGCTTTTGTCTGCACTAAGACATTGTCAAAGAACGAATGAAATAAAGTTGGAGAGAAAGTTATCAGGTAAACAATGTCTTAGCAAAGACGAAAGCGCTTGAAGTTCTGACTATCATTTTCCTGTGGCATTCACTTATTTAATGAAGTCACGTGCATCTACTGTGATTTTTTAAGCATAATGGAATCCACACGCAACTTCTACGCCTTTTCTGTGAATTTTCAGAGCCTTGTTCTCTTTGAGACATCTTTCTGTAATGCTCTCATCATCGCTCACAAACAAACTTCGACTTTCTACTTAGTGTATGAACGAGCAAGTGATGTCCAGGTCAATTTTAACAGTGAGAATTCTTCTTCTAACAGAACGACCTTTCGACAAGTTTCAACGCATCATACTTCAGAAACACATCGACATCACAAAAGTGGAAGTAGACGATGCGTTTCGTACCCTTAGACGCAGACGGTA
This sequence comes from Macrobrachium nipponense, assembly GCF_015104395.2. Taxonomy (NCBI): domain Eukaryota; kingdom Metazoa; phylum Arthropoda; class Malacostraca; order Decapoda; family Palaemonidae; genus Macrobrachium; species Macrobrachium nipponense. Next base: position 57,826,763 of record NC_061091.1, read on the forward strand.
TGGCTTTAATCAGACGACGGTTCATGTGGATTGGAAGAATCGCCTGCTGAATTATTGCTACGGAAAATTGAAGAAGTGCTGCAACCGTCTTGAAAGGAAGCTTCAATTCAAGCTGAAGAATCTTATTGCTGAAAGCGACTGGACTAAGCATGACAACGTGGTCTTCATAATTAATTTATCCGACAAACCAGTGGATAGTGCTACGACAGCGGCTTTGGGATATGAATTAAGTTTTGGTGTGTCTAACGGTAATCTGGACTATGTCGACACTTCAAAATCATTGGTTTTTTTTTTTTTTTGGAAAAATTTAATCGTTATCTAAGCCCTAAGGATATCAATATTTGTAAGGGTATTGTATATGGTGCTATGAGCAAGCCTTTTCCCCCTAATGTACCTTTACAAGGTACATTAGGATTATAAGAAAATTAAAAAAGACGAAACAGTGCAAGTAACAAGGCAGATAAGTAATGCAGTGGTAATAATGAATAAAAGGGACTTTGCAAGTAACACAATGGCATTGCTAAATGATACTGATACCTGAACGAATCGGAGGTCTGATCCTAACAGACAGTGAACTCCTAATTAAATAAACAAATTAAATCCATTCTAAAGGGCTTGGACCATTTAATCACTGTTTACACCGCAATGCGCCTCCCTACCTTATATGTATGGTTTAGTCAAGACACAAAATCAATAACCCTATTAGACCAATCATAAGTTCAGTGGGTTCAGTTACGTATAATTTATCTAAATGGCTTGTAAAAATTCTTACACCTTTGGTAGGAAACATTTCTAACACGAATGTAAAAAAACAATGTTGATTTTATAAACAAATTGAATAGGATGTAACTGTCCATAAAAATTATAGAAATTTCACCTTTTCAGTCTTTCGGAAATCAACTAACATAGCCCCTTTAGTTCATTACCACTCCAATCACCATCAAAATGTTAAATTGTTTTTTTCTGGGATGTTCCTAAGGGCTTTACATGTCTGTAGCCCAAGTTTATTGACGCCGAGATTAAAATTATTTATGATATTGCATTGAAACCAATACCCAAGGACTTTAGTTACTGTGGCATGAAAAACAGCTAGAAAATTTCTTTATTCAACTGATGACAAAATCACAAATTCTTGGTAATTTGTATTTTTCCTAACAATACTTACCTCAAACCATTCCAGTGAAGATTCCCAGATGTCGATCCGGGTCCGACCAGAAAAATCTGGTTATGTGCCGCACCCAGGTCAGGCCTATGCCCTCAGGGGTCGAAGACCACGCCGTCCTAACGACCTATAGCCAGTCCTCCTCTGGTGGCAGGAGCGTGCATAAGCCCTTGCTCGTCCGGTGTCCGGCCCTTTTCCCTTGTCCGTGTGGCTTTGTGTACGTGTGTCGTGTTTATGTGCGATATCGGCTTCAGAGCCTCAACGCCATTGCCCCGGTAAGAGATCTAAAGCTTCTTCGGCGAAGATTCGCGGGAGTCGAGGAATGGGAGCAGCAGCAGAGACGGTGGCGCCCCTTCACCTTCGGTATCGTCAGAGAGGAAGTCTCCCGCCTTTCTAAAGGTTCTTTCTCCTGCCCCCTCCCAGCGAGGGGGCCTAGGAGAGTCCATGCAGCTACAGGGATCCCTGTCCTGGTCCTCTCTCTTAGCATCATTGCAGGGGGTTGGGGGACCCGTCCCTCCCCGCTTCGACTCTCCCCGCTACGGCTCGCCTCGCTGAGGCTCCTCCCGCTCTCGAGTGGAGCTCGCCGCTCGCGGCAGGAGCCAGGCAGGTGTACCTGGTCACGGAGCCACCCAACCACCCGGCTCCAACCCTTTTCCCGTCTGCCGTTGGGGATATCTTTCCCCCTCGTACTCCGGGCAGATCCCTGGTGAAGGACGATGCCTTCCCATCCTGGGGTTTCCCGTCTAGGGGACAGGAGGACCCGGGTATGGCCTTGGAAGCGGCCTTCCGGGTGGTCCCGCTGTGATAGGGGTCCCCCCGAAGCAGCCGAAACGCTCCCAGCGTTCCCCCCCGCGACAGGAGTCGCCGGAGGAGAAGCAAGAGAAGTCAGGATTCGTCTGGGGATAGGAGTTCTTCGAGTTCCTCCTCAAGGGAGTGATCCTCCCGTAGGAGGAAACGCTCCTCCAAGAAGAGACGCCGTCATGGGAGATGTAGGAGGCATAGCTACTCCTCGTCCTCGAGCGGCTCTTCCCGCTCTAATCGTCGTAACCGGGATTGTAAAGGGAGTAGAGGGAGTGACAGGCATCTGGACAACTCCCTCCAGGGGCGGCTGCGTTCTTCTCCGAGGGTGGCCCCCGCCCCAGTGGCCCCCAGGACTGTTTCTCACGAGGGGTTCCCAGCCGTCTCCCTCCCTGCTCGTTCCTTGGTCCCGGTGAATCCTTCCTCGGTCTTGTCATCCATAGGGTTGGCCTCCATGACCGAGCGGGCTCCCTTCTTTCGTGTTCCCGCACACTTGTCGCCTTCGCGGACGGAGCCTAGAGCTGATACCTCCTTATGGTGGAAATAGTAGGATAAAGCGTCTTCTAAGTTAGTTTATCAAGTGAAATACTGTAAATCAGAACAAGATGGCAGTAAGCTCCAACTGCGGAAAAAAATGGCGAGATTTAGCTTGCTTGGCAGATTCGCAATACGATGAGGTAGCAGGAAGGGAACTGGCATTTCTGATCTATGAAATCAGCAACAGTCCTAACCAAAAAGATACAAAATCATTCATAGATATATTAGAAGGATACAATCCTTCAAACTGGAACAAATCAAATGAAAACATCTTGAAAATAATTGAAGAAGTTCCAAATAAAATCCAAGTGGTCAAGAGACTCATAAAGAAAATATACATAAACCAACATTTGTTCCGATGCGAGATACTTACCTCGAACCATTTCATAGGAGATTCCCGGATGTCGATCCGGGTCCGACCAGAAAATTCTGGTTATATGCCGCACCCAGGTCAGGCCTATGCCCCAGGGGTCGGAGACCAAGCCATCCTAATGACCTATAGCCAGTCCTTCTCTGGTCGCAGGAGCGTGAATACGCCCCTGCTCGTCCGGTGTCCGGCCCTTATCCTTTGTCCGTGTGTGTGCTTTGTGTGCGTGTATCGTGTTTTTGTGCGATGTCGGCCTCGGAGCCTCAACGTCGTTGCCCCGCCCCCGGTCCTGAAGGACGGACTTGTGGAGTTTTCTCTCTCGCCCCCTCTGATTGATCCTCATTCTTTGTGTAATTCGTGTAGGGGGGGCGCTTGCTCTAAAGACAACACGTGCTTGGAGTGCATTTCTTGGCCATCGTATCAGTGGGATTTGGCTTCCACTAAGAAGAAAAAGAAGTCTAAATCTTCTTCGGCGAAGATTTCGCGGGGATCGAGGAGTGAGAGCAGCAGCAGAGACGGCGGCGCCCCTTCTCCTTCGGTATCGTCGGAGAGGAAGTCTCCCGCCTTGCTACAGGTTCTTTCTCCTGCCCCCTCCCAGCGAGGGGGCTTAGGTGAGTCCGTTGCCGGGTCTCCCCCCAGGGGGGGTCCCGATGAGTCGTTTCCCCAACAGGTGGTACCGGAGGCTTCCGCGGTGCTGAGGGACTGCTGGTCGCGGTTGCAGCTCCAGGGCTCCCCGTCCTGGTCCTCTCTCTTGGCATCGGTGCAGGGGGGGGACCCGTCCCTCCCCTCTGCGGAGCTTCCCGCTTCGACTCTCCCCGCTTCGGCCCTCCCGTCTACGGCTCTCCCCGCTACAGCTCGCCTCGCTGCGGCCCCTCCCGCTCTCGAGCGGAGCTCGCCGCTCCGGTTTACCTGGTCACGGATCCACCCAACCACCCGGCTCCAACCCTTTTCCCTTCTGCCATTGGGGATGTCTTTCCCCCTCGTACTCCGGGCAGATCCCCAGTGAAGGACGATGCATTCCCGTCCTGGGGCTTCCCGTCTAGGGGACAGGAGGAGCTGGGAATGGCCTTGGGAGCGGCCTTGGGAGCGGCCTTCAGGGGCGGTCCCGATGTGATAGAGGTGTCCCCGAAGCGGCCGAAACGCTCCTCGCGTTCCCCCCGCGATGGGAGTCGCCGGAGGAGAAGCAAGAGACGTCGGGATTCGTCAGGGGAGAGGATTTCTTCAAGTTACTACTCAAGGGAGAGATCCTCCCGTAGGAGGAGACGCTCCTCCAAGAAGAGGCGCCGTCATGGGAGACGCAGGAGACGTAGTTATCCTCCCGTCCTCGAGCGGCTCTTCCCGCTCTCATCATCGTAGCCGGGATCGTAGAGGGAGTGACAGGCGTCGGGACATCTCCCCCCAGGGGCGGAGGCGTTCTCCTTCCCCGAGGGTGGCCCCCACCCCAATGGCCCCCAGGAAGGTCTCTCATGGGGGGTTCCCAGCCGTCTCCCTCCCTACTCGTCCCTCGTACCGGTGGATCCTGCCTCGGTCTCGTCAGCCATAGGGTTGGCCTCCATGACCGAGCGGGCTCCCTTCTTCCGTGTTCCCACACGATTGTCGCCTTCGCGGATGGAGCCTAGAGCCGATACCTCCTTAGGGGGTTCAGAGCCCCTCCACCGCTCAGGTATGAGTACCTCCTCGGGATGGGCCAGGCGTTCGGGGCATCCCCCCTTGCAGGAGACCGGTGTGCAACTGGGTTTAGGAGCCCCTCTCCGGGGAGCTTCTCCAGCTTCCCTCCAGCTAGGGTCTGGGGCCCCTCTCCTCCGTCGCGGGACGCTGAGGAAGAGACCCTTATCCAGGAGGTACTCCAGAATGCCCTGGAGGAATTGGGTCCAGTGGATGAAGGTTCTGCTTTCAGGAGAGTCCTCTCTCTGATTAGGTCCATGAACCGGCTAGAGGAGCCAGCCCCGACGGTAGAGGACAACAGATCCATGGCGGTGGACTTTCTGTTCAGGGATCCAGAGGAACCCAAGCCCTCTCTCAGCCTCCCTAGGTCCACCAATACGGAGAAGGCCCTGACGGTGGTGGAGAAACTCATTGCAGGCTCCAGTAACTCCTTGCGTTGGCACTCCTCGGCTAGACTACTCCCAGCGTCTAAGCCGAGTCAGAGGAGGCTATATGGCCGGGGAGGTGCCCCTCTCCTCCCCAAATCCGTGGAAGGTAACTTGGCAGCCCTAGCGCCCGGACTCTCGGAAGAGAGGCTCACGTCGGGACTAGTCTCCTTCTCTCACCAGGAGGCTATGGCTATGGAAGTCACAGCGTGGACCTCGATTCATGTGGCTTCTTGGTTAGATCTGTGGTCCGGGGCGGTAGCCAGGTTCCCCACCCTCCACGACTTGAGGGACGAGGCCTCTCTTGCCCAATTCAAAGAACTAATTTGTCGGGGGGTAAGTCCTGGGCTTCCTCACGACCCAACTGGTCTCGTCCTGGGCGAACTGGATCTTGAGGAGGAGGGATTCTGTGCTGGCTAAACTCCCTAGGAGCATTCCTGAGAGGGAGCTAAGGACCCTTCGAAACGCCCCAGTGGAAGGAGCTGCTCTCTTTCCGGAGAAGCTAGTGGAGGAGTCTGTGGAACGGGGGAGGAAGGCCAGCCAAGGCCCAATTGTTTATAGGGCCCCTCCCCTACGTCAGTCGGTGCCGAAAAGACCTAGTGAGCGGCCGAAACCTCAGAACAGGACCCTCTCGGCTCCCCCCACGGAATCCACCCCTGCGGAACTGGAGAGACCAGGGAACTCAGCCCTCCCCCAGGACCCTCCCTCCTTCCCAGGCACCCTTCAGGCCCAGACACCCTTCTTCTTCCAGGAGGGGTCGTAACAACCGCTTCCCTAGGAGGAAGTAGGAGTCGAGGCCCTCTACGTGTCTTTCGCCACCGGTGGGGGGTTGCCTCTCGAGCTGTTGGCAGAAATCTGGGGGGAGGATCTCTGAGCCGAGCCCTGGACAGTCCAGGTCCTCAGGGACAGTTACCGAATCCCCTTTCTAGACCAGAAGCCTCCCTTGACAGGGGAGCCGGCCAATCTGGCCTCTCAGCCCCGGAACCCTGTGCACAGGGAGGCCCTAAGGCTAGAAGTTCAGGCACTGCTGGAGAAGGGAGCCCTCCAGCAGGTGGTGGATCGCTCCCCCGGGTTCTTCAGTCGACTTTTCCTGGTGGAGAAGTCGTCAGGGGGGTGGCGACCGGTCATAGACCTTTCGGTCCTCAACTCATTCATCCTAAAGACGCCCTTCAAGATGGAAACACCACGCTCGGTGCTGGCTTCCGTGAGGCAAGGGGATTTCATGATGTCCCTGGATCTCAAAGACGCCTACTTCCAGATCCCGGTACACCCGTCCTCCAGGAAATACCTTCGCATAAGTTGGGAGGACCGGACCTTCCAGTTCAAGTCACTCTGCTTCGGACTGGCAACGGCCCCGCAAGTGTTCACGAGGGTGTTCTCCCTGGTGTCGTCTTGGGCCCACAAGAGGGGTATACGCCTTCTCAGGTACCTAGACGACTGGCTACTCCTTTCCTCCTCAAAGGAGCGCTTGATAGAACAGAGAGACGCCCTCCTGGCCTTCTGCAAAACCCTGGGAATCATGGTGAACTGGGAGAAGTCCCTTCTAGCTCCCTCCACCAGGATGGTGTACCTGGGGATGGAATTGGATACGGAAGTGGGGCGAGCTTTCCCCTCGGGGGACAGGCTGGCAAACCTCCGAAAAATTGCCTGCAACTCCTAAGCCACCCCCGAGACCGGCAAAGGAGTGGCAAAGGCTTTTAGGCCACCTGGTCTCCCTGGAAAAACTAGTCCCCCAGGGAAGGCTGAGATTAAGGCCACTACAATGGGACCTGAAAGTAGGGTGGTCCCAGAAGGAGGAACACCTCAAAAGCCGGTTTCCATCTCACTGGCAGCAAGGAAGGCCCTCGGTTGGTGGCTGAATCCTGCAAACTCTCTCATCGGGGTGTGCCCCTCGGGTCAGTGCCCCCGGAGATGCTCCTGTTTACGGACGCGTCGAAGGTATGGACTGGGGGGCCCACCTGAATTCCCTCTCAGTGCGGGGGATATGGTCGCAAGAGCAGAGCACCTTCCACATAAACAAACTGGAGCTCTTGGCAGTAAAGCATGCCCTGGAAGCATTCAAGGAAGCAGTGGGAGGACACTCGGTGTGTCTGATGTGCGACAATGCCACAGTGGTCGCCTACGTCAAGAAGCAAGGAGGCCTGAGATCAAGGGATCTCTGCGGATTGACGGAGGAGATCTTGAGCCAAACCGAAGCCCTTGGGACCTCCTTGACGGCAAGATTCATTCCCGGCAAGAAAAACGTAGTCGCCGACGGCCTCAGCAGATGGGGTCAGGTGGTGGGATCCGAATGGTCCCCTACACCCCGAAGTAGCGAGGGAACTAATAGGGAAGTGGGGCTCCCCATCCCTGGACCTGTTTGCTACGAGGCTAAACACCAAACTGCCGGTGTACTGCTCCCCGGTGCCGGACCCAGCCGCGTTTTGGGAGGATGCGTTCCAGCACCCGTGGGACGGCCTGGACATGTACGCTTTTCCCTCCCTTTGGAGTCCTCAGGCAGGTCCTCAACCATCTGAGGAAGGCGAAAGGGGCGGCCCTGACCTTGGTGGCCGGACAGGGAGTGGTTCCCGGACCTTCTAGAGTTGGCCTCTCTTCCCCCTTTTCCCCCTTGGGAGCTGCCCCCCAGGCCAGACCTGTTAAGACAGCCCCACTTCGAGAGGTTCCACAGGAACATTCCAGCCCTCTCCCTTCACGGCTGGAGACCTATCGAGCGGCTGTTAAATAGGAGAGGGTTTTCTGGGAGGGTGGCTTCTCAGATGTCCAGTTACTTGAGGAATCCTCCGCTAACATCTACCAGGCAAAGTGGAAGGTTTTTGGGGCCTGGTGTAGAAAGCGTAACCTGGAACCTCTCCGAGCGAAGATCCCAGACATCGCAGAATTCTTGACCTACCTGAGGTTGGACAAGGGCCTGTCAATTCCAGCAGTCAAAGGAGCCAGGTCCGCATTGAGCCAGGTCTTCTCCCTGAAAGGGCTGGATCTGGGGAACTCGAAGCCTCTGTCCTTGCTCATAAGGAGCTTTGAGCAGAAGTGCCCTCCCAGCGCTGGCTTGGTTCCCCGCTGGGATGTTGCAATAGTTTTAGATTCCCTGAGGAAGCCCCCGTTCGAGCCGCTCAAGGACATCCTGGATAGGGAGCTGACCTCTCAAGACAGTGTTTCTGCTAGCCCTGGCCTCCACGAAGAGGGTGGGGGAGCTCCACGGCCTCTCGTATGTAGTGACCCACACGAGGGGATGGAAGGAACTCTCATTCAGGTTTGTCCCCTCCTTCGTGGCTAAGAATCAGAACCCCTCGAGCTCGGATCTCAGGTTCGTGGAGTTTTCCATCCCTGCCCTCCCGAAATCGGACCAGCCTAAGGATCTCCTCCTTTGTCCGGTGAGGACAGTTCGGAAGTACATGGAAAGAACAGCCCGGTTCAGGCCGGAGGTAAAGAATCTCTTCGTCACCACGGGAAGGGTGAAGAAGGCAGCCTCGAAAAACACCATCTCCTTTTGGCTGAGAGAAACCATCCGGAGACGCCCTACGAGAAGGGGGGCCTTTCCCCTCCAGAGGGAGCCAAGCCCCATGACATCAGGGGAATTGGGGTGTCCCTTTCATTCTCAAGAACATGGCAGTGGACCAGGTCCTGAGGGCAGGAGGCTGGAATAGGCAGTCGACATTCACAGCCCACTATCTAAAAGACTGCACGAGAAGGTCGCTCAACGCCTTTGAGATTGGCCCCGTGGTGGCAGGCCAGCAACAGGTCTAGGTCCCCTCTCCAATCTTCTTGGAGTGGACGGGCCTGGGCCGGTGTGTATCGAGTGTATGCGAGAGTGTGTGGTTTTTCCTCAAATCCCCCCTAATCCTTATCCTTGTTATCCCTGGGCCTTTGGTTGGAGCGAGGAATCCAGGATACTCAGGTAAGATACGCAGGAGTGCGTATGGTTCTCAGTACAAACCACAGTTTTACATGTCAAGGTTTGGTTATACCCGCACCAGGCTTGCCTTGCACCCTCCTAACCAACCACCCACGATAACGGGCGGGTTGAGTTCTAAGGGGAGCAGTCGCCCCTCCTCTGACCTATCACCTTTGGGGGCCGTTCCTCCCCTAACCTAGCGATACTTACCTTGAACCATGGAATTAGACTCCCGCCCTTCCAGCCCCGCTGAAGCTTAGGGGAGACACCTCGGAGTGGAGTAAGAAGGACTGACTATAGGTCATTAGGATGGCTTGGTCTCCGACCCCTGGGGCATAGGCCTGACCTGGGTGCGGCATATAACCAGAATTTTCTGGTCGGACCCGGATCGACATCCGGGAATCTCCTATGAAATGGTTCGAGGTAAGTATCGCTAGGAAAAATACAAATTACCAAGAATTTGTGATATTCCGACAAAGAAAATGAATAAAGTGAACCTTGTGAATATCCTAATTGATGCATTAGTAAAAAGAAGGCCAAAAGCATGTAAACTGTGTAAGGTGTGGTATAGCATAGTTAATCCACAAAAACCTAATCAGAAAATGTGCTGCATGCAACATTCCGACCCATCCACAGTGTGCTGAGGTAATGCAAGATATGAGAAAAGACAAGAATTTTTTGCTCAACATGTCTACCATGGATAGACAATGTTATTAAATCAAGATTGAATGTATAAATAGTTGAGGATGAAGTAAGAAGAGGAAGGAAGAAAGGAAGAAAAGAAGAAAAAGAAGAAGAGGGAAAACCGGAAGAGAAGTAAACAAAATGAAATTACAGAAAAAAATAAGGAAAACAAAGAACAAGATAAAAGTATGGATGCAGAGATACTCATTGATACTACATATGAGGCTATAAAGCAGCATACCTACGAAGAAATAAATTACGATATGACAGCACAAAAGAAAATGCCGAAGAGGCTCTACCCAGATCTACACAATGACGGGAAAGAGGAAAAAATATACAAAAAAGACAAAATCTGCAACCTTTTGAAAAGAGGGAATTGCAGATATGGAGAAAAATGTTACTACAAACATCCTAAGGTATGTCACAACTATGAAATATGTGGTAAATGTGCATACTTAGATGGATATGAGGATGATTGCAGAGATCTACATCCAAAAATATGCAAAAACCTAAAAGAAGGAAAAGGATGCAAGTTCGACAAAAAATGTAAATATATGCACCCTGTAGCCATGAAAAATAATCAAATAAATAACCAATCAAGCAACTAAATTCCAAAATAAGAAAGAAACAAAATAAAGAGAGGAATGAAGAATATCAGGTAAAAGAAAAAAGCAAGCCATCAACGAGATATGCAGAGGTGCCAGCAAAAAATTTCAATGCATCAGCTCCAAGATTCTACTCAAGAGATAATAACTGTTTTTATTATGCAAGGGGATATTGCAGATATGGAGAAAATTGCAGATTCAGACAAAATGAATAATTATGATGAAGGAAGAACAAATATTATGGAAAAGTTGGATTTTTTAATGTCAGAATTTCTGGAAATGAAAAAAAGAACAACATACCAGAACAGGAAAGAGACATGGGGAAAATCCTTATTATTACCAATATTAAATGAAGGAGAAAACACGCAAACCATCATAGTGATGAATGCGCAGGGTTTAGTTACGAGTAACTCAAAAAGAAAAATAGAGTACTTAGAAGAACTAACCCAAATTTGAAAAGAAAATAGATATAATGAATATAAGTGAAACCTGGTATTCCCAAGAGACTGGGAATGATGATCAAATAAAAGGGTTTCAAACTTATAGATCAGATAGAAAAAATAGGAATCAAGGGGGAACCGCAATATATGGGAAAGACAAAAAACAAGGAAAATATATGAGAAATATAGTTAACTCAAGAATGTGAACTTAATAGCGGTAGAATTTGAATCTGAAAAATTAATGAACATAGTAATATATAGACCTCCTAATACTAAAGAGTTTGACTTAATAATAGAAAAATTGGATGATATATGTAGAAATCACAAGGACTGACTATTCTCCTATCTGGAGACTTCAACTTTCCTTTCGTAGACTGGAAAGAACGAATAGGAGATTGTGGATGTACTTATACATATAAAAAGAGAGTAATAGTAGTGCAGAAGATAAGAGGCAATTAGAAAAGCTATTAGATATGCTACTAGAATACAACATTCAACAAATAAATCACCTGCCAACAAGAAAGGAAAATACTATAGACCTAGTATTTGTGAACGAGATGAATTATGTTAAAGAAATAATAGTTTATAATGCGAGTATTTCAGACCATAATGTCATAGAATTAACAGTCCATTCCAAAGCAAGTGAAAACAGAGATAAGCAAGAAATGAAAATGTGGGAAGGATATGGAAAATACAACTTCTACAGTAAAAATATAAAATGGTCAGAAATAAATGAAGAACTAAACAAAGATTGGATAATATTTTCGTAAGTGATGACATAAAGGTAAATACGGAGATATTATATAAAATATTAGAGAAAATAGTGGATAAATATATACCGAAGAAGAAAAGTAAACATCAGTCATGCATACCAAGAGACAGAAGGATCTTGTTCCAGAAAATCAGAAAGTGGAAAAAAGGTCTAGCAAAAAAAAAAAAAAAATGCATGATAAGTTATAGAACTAAAAAGTAAGATAGAAAATGCAGAACAAAAGATTATACAATCAAAAGAAAATGAAAAACGGGACTTGGAAGAAAAAACCCTATTAAATATCAAGCAAAATCCCAAACTATTATACTCATATGCGAAGAAGATGAATAAAAGAAGAATAGAAATAGGCCCTCTAAGAATTGAAGGGAGATTAACGAATGAAAAAAAGGAAATTTGCAACATACTGGCAGAACGATATAAGAGAGAATTCACCCCTAGAATAGATAATGAAGATAATGATATAGAAGTAAGGGATGAAAATAGTGAATATTTAGCTGACATAGATATTAATGAAGCTGATATTGTGCAGGCTATTAATGAAATTAAAAATGGAGCTGCTGCAGGGCCTGATGGAATTCCTGCTATTTTGTTAAAGAAAGTAGTTCATTCTATCGCAAAGCCACTTGCAATATTATTAAGACAAAGTGTAGATACAGGCAAGATTTATGATGAGCACAAATTAGCATATATTACCCCTACTTTCAAAAGTGGATCAAGACTAGAGGCAAGTAATTATAGGCCTGTGAGTCTAACATCATTTATTATGAAAGTGTATGAAAGGGTAATGAAGAAAAATATTATGAAACATTTAATAAAAAATAATTTGTTTAATAAAGGACAACATGGTTTCGTACCCGGAAAAAGTACACAAACCCAACTGTTAGTCCACCGTGAGAACATATTCAAAATATGAAAAGCGGAAATGAAACAGATGTGGTTTATTTAGACTTTGCAAAAGCTTTTGATAAAGTAGACCATAATATATTAGCGAAGAAAATTAGAAAACACAATATCGTGGATAAAGTAGGAAGATGGTTAAAAGAATTTTTACACAACAGAAAACAGATAGTTATTGCAAACGACGAGAAATCGGATGAAGCCAAGGTAATATCCGGTGTGCCGCAAGGTACGGTGTTAGCTGCAATACTGTTTGTTATTATGATTGAAGACATAGACAATAATGTTAAGGATTCGGTAGTGAGTAGTTTCGCAGATGACACAAGAATAAGTAGAGAAATTAGTTGTGATGAAGATAGGAACGCTCTACAAAGAGACCTTAACAAAGTATATGATTGGGCAGAGGTAAATAGGATGGTATTTAACTCTGATAAATTTGAATCAATAAATTATGGAGACAGAAAGAAAGCTATATGCATATAAGGGACCTAATAATGAGACAATCACAAATAAGGAAGCAGTTAAAGACCTTGGTGTGATGATGAATAGGAACATGTTATGCAATGATCAAATAGCAACTCTGTTGGCAAAATGTAAAGCAAAAATGGTTAATGTTGTTACGGCACTTCAAACAAGAAAAGCTGAACACATGATTATGCTTTTATAAAACATATGTTCGTAGTCCACTTGAATATTGCAATATGATATGGTACCCACACTATCAAAAGGATATTGCACAAATAGAGAGTGTACAAAGGTCCTTTACAGCTAGAATAGAAGAAGTTAAAGACCTTGACTACTGGGAAAGACTACAATTCTTAAAATTATATAGTCTAGAAAGGAGAAGAGAACGCTACATGATAATTCAGGCATGGAAACAGATAGAAGGAATAGCAGAAAATATCATGGAACTAAAAATATCAGAAAGAGCAAGCAGAGGTAGATTAATAGTGCCCAAAACTATACCAGGAAAAATAAGGAAAGCACACAGGACATTAATCCACTACGCACCAGCATCGATAATGCAGCGTCTATTCAATGCGTTGCCAGCTCATCTGAGGAATATATCAGGAGTGAGCGTAGATGTGTTTAAGAATAAGCTCGACAAATATCTAAACTGCATTCCAGACCATCCAAGATTGGAAGATGCAAAATATACCGGAAGATGTACTAGCAACTCTCTGGTAGACATTAGAGGTGCCTCACACTGAGGGACCTGGGGCAACCCGAACAAGATGTAAGGTCTGTAAGGTCTGTATGGGGTTCAGAGCCCCTCCACTGCTCAGGTATGAGTCCCTCCTCAAGGTCTAGGCGTTCGGGTTTAGGAGTCCCTCTCCAGGGAGCTTCTCCAGCTTCCCTCCATCTAAGTTCTGGGGCCTCTCCTCCGTCGCGGGACGCTGAGGAAGAGACCCTTATCCATGAAGTACTCCAGAATGCCCTGGAGGAACTGGGTCCCGTGGATGAGGGTTCAACTTTTAGGCGAGTCCTCTCTCTTATTAGGTCCATGAACCGGCTAGAGGAGCCAGCCCCGACGGTAGAGGACAACAGATCCATGGCAGTGGACTTTCTGTTCAGAGACCCAGAGGAACCCAAGCCCCCTCTCAGCCTCCCTAGGTCCAACAATACGGAGAAGGGATTGGGGCGTCCCTTTCATTCTCAAAGAACATGGCAGTGGACCAGGTCCTGAGGGCAGGGGTCTGGAATAGGCCATTATCTAAAAGACTGCACGGGGAGGTTGCTCGATGCCTTTGAGATTGGCCCAGTGGGGGTAGGCCAGCAACAGGTCTAGGACCCCTCTTCACCCTTCTCGGGGTGTACGGGCCAGTGAGTATGAAGTGTGTGAGTGTGTGTGTGTGTGCGTGTGACCCTTCCTCATACCCCCCCTGGTCCTTGTCCTTATTCACCCTGGGCTTTCTGAGAAAGTGAGGAATCCAGGATACTCAGGTAAGATACATGGGAGTGCGTATAGTATTCAGTACAACCCACAGTTTTACATGTAAAGGTTTGGTTATGCCTGCACCAGGCTTGCTTTAAGGACCTCCATTGACCATGGAGACTGTGGCCGCAAGGGTCACATGTCTGCCAACTATGGAGGGTGTGTGAATTACAATATTCCTGCCATTGCAATGGCAGTTACCAATCCTTCTTTACTAGGACCCCTAGCTCAGAGCCCTATAACCATCGCACCCCTCCAAGGTCATTATCCACCAAGCCACGTCAAAGGCTTTGACGACTCCGGCGCTCAAATCTCCCTGAAACGGGAAGATCAAATCCCCTGGGGGGCTACCGTCGATAGACGGCAACTGATCACGATTGAAGGCATCAATCATAGTAAGATGATCCTTCCCACCGTCAAATTGAGTGTCGCACGACTTCACCTTACCAAGGTATGTACACTTGCTGTTGCAAGCTATCTTCCAGGAGGTTACGACCTCCTCCTAGGGCAAGACCTGATGTCTCCCATTACCAAGGGCCCACTGAGAGGTATTGCACCTTCGGTACCCATAACAAGTCCAGTCGACCTCAACACTCAGCCAGTGCCACCTGGCAGCACTGAGCAGTGCCAAGCTCAGTCCAGCCTGGACGTACAGCCACCACAGAACTTTACCTCTGCGCCTGGCCTCCAGCTAGCGCCGGCACCTAACCTTATCAAGGATCCTCCTACAGGAGATCCTCCAACAGGCATGGAGCTTACTGCAGCCCATGGCCAATCTCCAGTCTATCATTCTTCTTCACCCTAACCTCTGGCGCCCGAGGATGAACCTTCGGCAGACCTTACCTCCTCTGGACGACCAGGAACTGCCCGACCAGGAGTCAGCCTGGAGTTTTCCCCTCACGACGGTTGTCGCAGCAGCCGAAGTGAGGGCCTCCCCTGCAGTAGGTTCCACCTCTACAACAGTTGCTGCAGATACCGAAGTAGGGTGTTCTCCTGCAATCCCTCAGGCTACCACTGCCTCTGCTCCTGACGGCATTTCTGGCCTTACCCCAGAGTCGGTTCCTCAGTCTACTCCTAGAATTGGTATAGCCAGGTCCTGGAGGAATAAGAAGGAGGGAAGTCATTAACCCACTAACAAAGGAGCCACATGCTCTCCTTGACACCTGTGCCCGAGGTACAGTGTCACATTCATTTGCAGAGTGATCCTGGCACCTACCCAGAGAAGGTAGCCAGCCTGATCTCTGCTAGTATAACTAACCCTCTAACCCCTAAAAATGGTAATACTAACCCTCATGTAACTATTATAATTACCTCATTACATTTCCATCATGGTACTCCACTAACCACTCATCCTCCTCACACATTATTACCTCATCTCCTGTATTTTAACAATTCAGTCGATAAATCACTGCTGTGCGTACCACACACTGGAATGATTGCGTCTCTAACTGTAATGAGTAGGTTAGGCTAATGATTTAGTACCAGGGCATTAGGGTAGTAGCAAGTAGAATTTTCAAGTAACCTTACATAGGGGTAGAGTAGACAGTCGTCCCAGACGACCCGTAGTTCTCATTCAGGCTAGACTACATTAATTCCGTAAGTTCGTAAACTACGCATCTCCACCTATAATTCCGTAAGTTCGTAAACTAAGCATCTCCACCTATAAGTTAGGTAGGCCACTGTAGTTAGCTGTATCGGTGCTCTAAAAACTTCAGTTAGAGAAGGAGAATTGGGTAGTCGAGACTATCAACTTATTTAGCCAACATGTGTTTGAGCGTATGTTTGTTTGAACGTGTGAAATGGGTAAACATGTTGGACCAACGTGTTGAGTTGGAAGGATGTCTGATCTGGTCTGACTTATGGGCGGCGCTTGGTGGTTCGTGTTCAAAGTCTGAACGTCCACGCAAGCATCAGTCTCCAAACGTCATACTTATTTAATTCTCGAGGTGATTACATCTTTAAGCAGCTCCTTCACTGACAAAGAGACTTTGCTATTTCCAAGTAAAATTACAACATGGGTGATGTGTGCATCGTTAAAGACAGAATTATGGTTGATTTCATAAATATATAGGAAACACCAAGCACTGCGGAAGGTAAAATCTAAAGATAATTCTAATAAGAATTTAAGAAATACGGGTATCGATGAATTACATGCAAAATTAAGAGAACTTGACCCTCAGTGCACAAGGCAGGATGTGACCAAAAAAAATCAACTGTCTTTGTAGTTCCTTCAGAAGAAAACTACGAAAACTTGAAAGCTCCAAGAAGTCTGGCAAATCACCTGATGACATACACACACACCCACTCTCTGGTATTTTGAAGACTATGTTCATTTGTGATGAAGAGTTGCCAAGAGCAAGTACATCAAATTTGGATTGTGTTAATGAAGGGTTGAGTTGTATGGTTTTATCGAGTTATGTATCAATCTATATATCTATATCTACCTCTATAAATGTATTTTTATTTATTTACTTAATTGTTATTAATTATTATTAATAGTTTGTTATTTATTTGTATTTATTTATTTGTGCATTTACTTATTTATTCTTTGGCATTGGGTAGATTATGTTAATCAGCTTTATGGACACTTTGATACAAGGATTTAAAATATTTCCTGACTTCTTAATAAAATAATTTGCAAATTCATACAAATTTGGATTACAACATTATTATATTAAGATTCTAAACGGCCACCCTAATGGATTTCCTCATGACTGTCTTTATGAGTAATGAATGGAATGACCAAATTCAAAGGCTTTACATATGTCGTATCTTCCATGCGCATATAATTACGCCAATCATCTGGCTGGAATTCAAGCTCTTTCATATGTTGGTATGAGAAATTTGGTACCTTTTTAATAACCAGTCCTTCGTCCATGTTGACTGCTGCTTTATCTTTTGTAATCACTATCCCAATAGCCATCACCTCGTCTTGGGTAAGAAGATATGTTGCTCCTTTTCCTCTTCGTGCCGTGTGACACCCCCTTAACTGAACGTCAGTGGCGGGCTTAAAGGCGAAGCCTGGACGCGGCTGCTGAACTGTCAAACAAGGTAGTTAACTACCGTCCGGTCATTGGTTATGCCAAGACGACCGGGATCAGGATGAGCCATGACTCCATGAGGAATGACTGAGCGACGCACAATGTTGCCAGATCTACCGAAATGTCATGAGATCTACTGAAATTTTGATCGATCTCATAGAATCCCGAATCACTGCTGTAATCTACTTAATTTTGAAAGGATCTCCAGAAATTCTACATAAATTATGCTTCCCAGCAGTTGAAAATCCATAAACGAATGAATACACACATTTCCAAGAAAACAGAATACAACAGCTAATACCTCTAATGATGAAGATGAGACTGATAATGTGATGCAACTATAGTTAAGTTTTGTGTGAGCAAAATTATGACCAATAATTCAAGATGTTATATTAGAATAATATTGCAAGTTTTATTTAGAAGATTTTTTTTCACCAACCATTGAAGTAATGTTGTGTGTGAGTGTGTGTGTGTGTATCTATTTTAATATATAAATATAAATAAATAAATATATATATATATATATATATATATATTATATATATATATATATATATATATATATATGTATGTATGTATGTATAGGTATATTATGTCTGTGTCTGTCCATCCACCAATTTTTACCTACATCTACTGAATTTTTTATTGGATTTCTCCTGAAATTTCCTCTACACCATCTGGCAACCAGGATTTTTCTCCTACGGAAATTCGTCTGCTAAACTGAAAAAAATCTCGCCCTACGGACGATTACGTCAACATGGAAATTTTTCCGCAGATTGTATTTTTTGCTTGTAATGACCTTAAAATCAAATTTTAACTAGTGTATATTTTCCTTTCATAATATATGACTGATACCATTAAAAAATACTATTAAAACCACATAAAACATGATGACGTAGCTCAAATACTCTACGTCCGGACGGAAAACCACAGAGGGCTCACTGTCTCCAACCTTGAAGCTACAACAACATTTTTATGAATCACAGCAGTACCTCTGACCTCCTCGCCTGGCTAGTAAGTATTGGTAAATATTTACTTATTTCTATGCTTGAATTTATTAGTCTTTGGGATTGCAGATAGCCTTGTTCACAGAAAACGGAATTAGAAAACTTTTCTCAGATAAATTATTTGGTAACTTGCAGAACATTACTTTTCATTATTCAAACTAATCATATCAAAACTTTGCTTAAAAGCTCAACATGGCTGATATTTCAAAATTATCTCTTTACTAATGCTAAATGAACAAGCAGCTTGTTCTGCTGCTACATTACATTAAGTTGTGACTACATGGAACTTGCATTAAAACTTATTCAATTTGGCAATGAAAATGCTTTAGCATATAACACAGGTCACCTTATGTAAAAAGCATTAATAATAAATTTATCTGTAACGTATAATGCATATGAAGATAGTTGTCCAAGGTTGTTTTTACTCAATATTTTCAACTTATGTCTCCTCGTCCAAACTTTCAAGTGTGTTGGCTCTCCAATGATCTCTTTTAAACCTTGGCTTGCGCTAGTCCCTGGTAACCCTATGAAGGCACACTGTACTCGGGTATGTCACAAACAGCTTAGCACAGAGATATCTTCTCTTGAACGCCATCGGTCATCTAGACAGCATGTATCACTGGAAGAAAGACTCAAGAGCAACCTCAGATGCCACTGATGAGGGCAAACAGTCGACCAGCGATCAGCAAGAAGAACGCCTGGCAGGTGCTGTTGCTTATGCAACAGTCTTTATAGTTTTCTTAAGAGTACAATCTGTCCTTTAGGTAATTTCTTCTATTACTTATTGTTCGCATAATGTAATAGATATAATTTTAATTTGTTACTATAATATACTATATCTCATTGAATTTATAAATGCAGTCTTTGTGATAACATCACGGACCAGCAAAAGAGAATGTTCCCAGACTCCGAAACAGCTGCGAACATGGCACTGAAGAGGAAACTACTATGTGCTACCCTGGTTAAGGTCTTAGGGGAACATGCTTTCAATGGATTGGCAGCGAAGCTTCGGAAATCTAAATTTAGCCTAATTATTGACGAAACTGACTGTTAGGTAAATAAAGCATGTGCTGTAATTGTTAAATATTTTTATGTTGATGAATGCAAAGTAAAAACATCTATGCTGGACATCATAAACATTTATGAAAAGAATCAGGGTTCACCAGGGGAATCTTTATATAACATGATTTTGAACTGTTTACATGCTTTACAAATTCCATTGAGTAATATGATAGGTTTCGCGGCCAATGGAGCCTCAAACGTAATGGGTACTGTTAACAGCGTATCAAGTAGGCGGAGACAGCAAATGCCAGGCATTACAATATTCCGATGCGTTGCACACAGTATTCACCTTTGCTCAAGTGAGGTAGCAAAGACACTGCCCCGATTATGTGAAAACCTAATAAGGAATATATACATTTTTTTTCTCATAGTGCAAAACGGAAATATGAATTTAGAGAATTTCAAGATTTCGGCCAGGTAAAACCTCATAAGCTACTGCACTGCATCCTTGTGCAACTATACTCGTTTTTTTCCATCTGTCCACCCACCTGTGTTGTTACCGTATGGTAACACAGCATCCCGGTCTTTAGATAATTACATTCAGCTTACATTCAACAATAACAATAATATCCTATTTCGAATATTAACAGTGTATTTCGCATACAGTAAATCATTAAAACTTTTCAGTAGCAAATGTACACCCAGATATCCTTTTATTTACCTGAAACTTACACACAGCGTAACTAACTAAAGCCCGGGACGCAGTTACCATACGCAAACACCACAGGCGGGTGGACAGATGGAAAAAATAGAGTATAGGTGGTTATCATTTCATCAAGCTGTTGCGAGTGTTAGAGCAGTGGCAGCCCCTCAAACTTTCCCACAAATTGCATTGGAGGAAAGATTAACAGCTGTAGAACAAATTCATAACACACTTAAGGACCCTTCAGCTTTTTATTTGGTTTTATTGAACTTCATTTTACCACAACTCTAGTATAAATAATTTTTCAGTCAAAGGGACTCACACTCCACCTCCATGACAAAATATCTAATATGTACAGTTACTACTGAAAAACTTTTATCATCCTCACATAATTGTAAAAACTCCACTCCATGAAATTGACCCTGCAAATGAAAATATTCATGTTCCATTTAATCAAATGTACCTTGGGGCTGAGCTTCACGATTTATTTCACAAGCCAGAATATCAGCGGAGAGATATGGTTGAAAGTGTGAAAAGAAGATTTAGAACTTTCCTAATTGTAGTTTGCCAGCAAATAAACAAAAGGTTTGACCTCAGCAATAATTGTGGAAATTGGCCTCATGTTTACATCCAAAATGTTATGGATCATAATATCAGAAGTAGTGTACCATCTTTGATTGATTTAGGTAATTCCCCGTATTAACAATTATGACAGGGAATCTCTGGACGACCAGTGGTGGGATATACCATGGCACCCTTTCCCAGAAGAAATAAAGAAAGCACCTAATGATATAGAGGCATTTTATAAATACATCATGACAGTTGAAGATGGACTGGGTAAATTTGCAATGGAAATTCTCTCTCCTACCTCTAATGCTGATGCAGAGCGCCTTTTATACTAAATTAAATTTAATAAAAAGGAAAGAAACTGTCTAAAACTGGAAACTATAAGATCTTTTATCCACTTAAGTGAAATTGCTGAAAAAGGAAAATTTAATGAGTTTGAACCAACAGAAATTTTTTTCTCTGTGAAACAGATATAGTTTGTTTTCTAATTATGAATTGTGATAATTATTCTCTATTGTAGTTTGACCTTTGTTTTTCGTTTCTTTGGTTTTTACTTATTGTAAGTTATTGTAGTTAATATATATTTTTTTAATAAATGCCTTGTATCTTAGAATGAAGTGTGATTAAAAATTTCATATTCTAAAGTTTTGTAGAGAAAGTGGCTGTATCCTTAGATATAT
>NC_061091.1:57848442-57853442 GCF_015104395.2 Macrobrachium nipponense
CCTTAGATATATAATAAGAACTCAAAAGAATATTTTTCTCAAAACACCTAAATACTAAGTTGTTAACAGTTTACCATTCAAGATAATGGTTTTCTATATCCCGTTCTCTTCTAGAAAGATAGAAAACTACGGAAATTCCGAAACGGACAAGAGAGCAGCACTGGTTTGGACAAGAAAATTGTTGGCCCACGAAACTGTAGCTGCTCCCATTAAAAATGTCTAAGCGGCCCCTAGACGTTCAATATTATTGCACAATATTTTGGTTTGCGCAATATAATTGATAGTGTGGGCAATATTGAAAGGTTGTGCAATATATTGTGTGATTTTCAAAAACTTAAAATATATTGCGCAAACGGCATAATATTGTGCCATCTGTTGGCTATATTGCGTAATATCCTCTCCAGCGGTCGTGTGGGGTGTCTCTCTCTCTCCTCAACCGCGTATCAAGGGTGACAAGAAAGCCGAAAAAGAATTAATTGTTGAAAGGCAAAGTACGGCAGTTACTTTCCAAATTCATGTAGGTATACCTTATGTGCAATGTCAAGTTTTGTTCTAGCATATGTATGCCAATATCTTGAATGTATAAATAAAAGTATTTGAAATGGAAAAAGAACTTACCTTAATGTATTCCTTGAGGCAGTTGAAAAGAGCAGTGCACGTTTCCATAACAATGTGACCTATTGACCGAGGTGACACAGCAGTTAAAAACTAAAGATCTTCAAAACTATTCCCGGTAGCGAGATATCGTAGTTATGGACAACCGTTGGCTTACAGGAATTGCATCGCGCATGATAGTGTTCCTTTTTTCGATTTCAGGAGCAACCAAAGCAAGGAGTTCATCAAATAATACTCCGTTCATTCGTACAAAGTTGCAGAAATCATTTGGTTCAATTACTCTCAGTTCATTGAGTAATTTTTCGTGGGTGAACTTCTCCCTATCAATAAACCACTGTTTGGTCTATTTTCTACCCTTCTGCGAGCTTTTTTTCTTCCCATTCTTACGACTTGCTGCAACAGCAATCACGCAACACAATTCAGTCAGTCAACATGAAGTTCTGGCAGCGTCTGACTGTTTGCACAATGTAGTTGCACAACCTTCAATATCGCCTCCATACGGTATAATCTTTTGCACAAACCAAAATATTGTACAATAATATTGAACGTCTAGGGGCCACCGTCAAAATATTGTGCAACCCACATTACGCAATAATACTGAACATCAAGGGGCCGCTTAAGGCGCGCAGCGCCATTCCACCACGCAGAAACTAATTCACGAATTTCCAAAATGGGGCCAAGAAAAGTTTTGTTTTCGTCTAGCCGCCATTTTGCTTGTATTCTTCCGCTTTCTAGTCTGAACTCACCGCCATCTATCGGTGGGTTTCGACTAGAAAAGTGGTCGAAGGTAGACTGGGCCCCATAAACAGCAGGCTCTCCCATTTACATTTATATTTCATTTTATGCATTTACAAGAATTTCAGTTCTGTATTTCCTGATGGTCACTGTCCAAGGTTAGTTGGGTTATGATAGTATAATAACCTTCATTTTAAGTTTCCTTTAAGGGGGTACCTATAGGCCTGGCCAGGTAACACGTTTTACTAGGTTAGGTTAGTATACTAACCTTTATGTTAGTCTCCTTTAAGGAATTAGTAATCTCAAATGTATTTATATCCTGATATATGAAAAAAAGATACTTAGAAAGGATTAAACCTTTATTTAAAGTTGTAATGTTCGATTTTCAAATATTTTTTAACAACTTGAAACTTAGCTACAAGGAGAATTTTGACTGAGGGGGGGAGGGGGTCAAGCATCCGTCTGGGGGTGGGGCTCTTGGCCCCCTTGTGTCACCATAGCTAAACAGCCTTAAATAAATCCCTATGATATATTAACCTTAGCATTTATTTCTTTTCACGGAGCGATTTGAGACTGTAAACTTGAGCTATCATCTTTCAGTATATCTCACAATGTTTATAAAATATCTAGTTACGGATATATTTCTTACATATGACATGGAATGATTTCGTACAATTAATCACCCACGATGGGATTTCACAGCACGTAGATAGTTTATTTCTATGGAACAATTAAACTTGAAATTTGGGAGCCAGATTATGTGATAAGTGATAACTGACCTCGGGAATTGCACAGTAGGCATCACAGTTCCCCGCATGTTCCAGTTCATTTAGAAAATATTTCAAAATTGAATAGAATTATTTGTTACTGCTATTTCTGGTACTCATCTTCGAAAGCCCCAATTTAAGTGTCCTCGTTTCTAATGTCTTGCAGAATTACTATTATTTTCTGCTCTGACTTTCATTTTCAGATTCTAGCTTACAATGGCTGCAAAACGAAAATTGTGTGATGCTTGGCTCGCGAATGAAGATTACAAAGGATATATGTAGAATCTACTGGTCACTTTTTTACCAGATACATATGCAATTGTAATAGCCACAATGCCCTCTTAACTTCTTGAATTCTTTGCTCTTTTTTGGATACGCTTGTCATTACAAAGCCTGAAGATCCAAGTTCAAAGAAATTTGAAAAAGAATTGGTGAAGTCCGGTCCTGGGAAACGAACCCGGCCAGGTCCAATATCACAAAGAGGACATGTTGCCTACCTGACCACGAGGAGGATTAAAAGTCTACTCCCTCTCATATATACATAGCAATACCTGTCGTTTTCAGATATAGTACATATTTGAGCTGGAATAGACCCATCCTTACCATCGTAACCAAGTGGGCAATCATTTTTATTGCTTTTTAGGTTGAAATATATGTATAGAATCTACTGGTCACATTTTTACCAGATACATATTGAAAAAGCATATTGTAAAGTGCGTTTGAAAAAACAGAGCCGAGATAACTCCAATCAAGAGGCACAAATGAACTAGGATACATTCAGTGAACCAGAAAAGAATAAGAGTTAATCAAACAACACCAACAAGCGAGGAGGCTCCTCATGATGACTAGTCAATATTTAATGAGAAGGTAACAAGAGCGGAAATTAAGATGGCAGCTTTTATAGCAGAGCATAACATCGCCATGAATAATGCTAATTATCTTGTGAATTTAGTGAAAGATATCTTTCCAGACTCTCCGATTACCCAATCTGTAACATTGAAGAGAACAAAGGCGACTTATGTAATCAAAGTTGGCAGAATAACTCAACAGGACTTCATCAAATCTCTAAGGACAACCAAATTTTCAATAATAATTGATGAAACCACGGATGTTAGCACTTCAAAACCGTGTACAGTGGTAGTTAAATACTTTGATAACTAATGCATCCAAACGAAGTCATTAGACCTTGTTAACATTCATTCTTCATCTGACAATGCTGACTTAGGACCAACAGGTCAAAATCTCTTCAATTTAATAACCAACTTGCAGGCGGAAAATGCCATTCCTTTAAAACCTCATAGGTTTCGCGGCAGTCGGTACCATCATGGGCCACCATAATTCTTTGGTCGGTAGGCTGAAGGAAGCAGTGCCTGGAATTACCATCTTAAAAAGTGCAAGCCATTCCATTCATCTGCCTCAAATGCTGCAAAAACCCTACCAAGACACTGTGAGGATCAAATAAGATATATATATATATATATTATATATATAGATATATATATATATATATATATATAGCTATATATATATATATATATATATCAATATATAATATAAAATATAGATATATATATATATAGATATATATATATATATATATATATATATATATATATATACATATACATATCATACATATATACATATACTACATATATATATATATATATATATATATATATATATATATATATATATATATATAATATATATTTCTCACAGCGCAGAGAGAATGTCGGAATTCAAAGAATTCCAGGACTTTTGTTATACCAAACCACACAAGATTCTGCATGCCTCTCAGACTCGATGGCTTCCTATTCACTCTGCTGTCTCTCGAATACTGGGGCAAAGGCGACCTTTGACATATTTTAACAACAAGCATTTGGAAGAAAGGCTATCAACCTGCAAAACTATATGACTCATTGCAAGACCCTAAGCATCACCATTCATCCTTATGTACATATACCATTACATATTATAGTATATGAATTATATATATAATATATATAATATATATATATATATATATATATATATATAGATATATATATATATATATAGACATTTTAAGATTTTGTTACTCACCCAGCAAATTAACTGATGACCAGATAACTTTAATCAACCCAAATGATGAAAAACTTTAAACCTTTAAATAGTGTTCTTAGAGGCCAAGATTCTTGATACATATATTACAAGAGCCACAAATTGC
Source organism: Macrobrachium nipponense (assembly GCF_015104395.2). Lineage (NCBI taxonomy): Eukaryota > Metazoa > Arthropoda > Malacostraca > Decapoda > Palaemonidae > Macrobrachium > Macrobrachium nipponense. The sequence continues at coordinate 57,852,769 of NC_061091.1, forward strand.
ACCAAATAAAAGACTCATTGCCGATGTGACAGATGTAGGCAATTCATGATCACTGCTTGCATCCAAATATAAGAAAGGTTCCAGTTAAGATTCTAAAATACTCAAATCATGCAGTGCAAAGAGTGTTGAGATTATGCTAACAGTTTTAACATTAGCTGATGAATTACCAAGTATATAATCTGGTGAGACAGAACAACTGGTTTATGAGTGGAGACATCTCCTCAACATTGAGTTTCCAGAAAATCTAAAGGCCTCATCTGGCCTGGAATAACTATCTATATATTAAAATTAAGAGATGAAGATCTAAAATTGGAATTCAAGCTTTTGCCTACCCTTGTTTTCAGCACATTATCTTTAGCAACATCTAATGCGGACGCAGAAAGAATATTTTCCAAATCAAATCTAATCAAAACAAAAATAAGGAATAAACTTTCTACGTCTACCATAAAACAGCTTTTTGTTTGCTTATTTGGTGCTTTTACGTTGCATGGAACCAGTGGTTATTCAGCAACGGGACCAACGGCTTTACGTGACTTCCGAACCACGTCGAGAGTGAACTTTTATCACCAGAAGTAGGCTACACATCTCTCGCTCCTCAATGGAATGGCCGAGAATCGAACCCGCGACCACCGAGGTGGGACGCCAACACCATACCAACAACGCCACTGAGACTG
>NC_061091.1:57855942-57872549 GCF_015104395.2 Macrobrachium nipponense
TTCGTTATCAAGAGCGTCGGCTCTAAAGGCGCTGTCACACTAGCGAAATTTCCGTTGACTTTTGAGTTTGACGTCGACTTTTCATGTTTTGACGACGACTTTCTGGTGTCGTCGTCACGAATTTTGAAACCGGTACCGATCGAATTCAACCCATCACTCCCGTCGACTTTATTGTTTGTCTATATCTCGGAGAGCGCGCATTTCAAGTCATCAGATACAGGATGGAGTTCTTGGTACGAACAAGACTGCCAGAACAGTTTTTGGTCGAAGATATGGGGGAGAGACGATGCTTATGGGACTACAAGCATGATAGTTTTATGAAAAAGGGTCTTAAATGAAAAAATTACCAAGAGATCACCATGCGACTCAGGGAAAACTTTCCTGAACTTGCTGATCTTTATACAGATAAGCATGCTATATCGTGAATATCAGATTGTTATACAGCCTAGGTCTGCTCTCATTGTTTTTTTTTTGTTTGTTTGCATTAGCAAATAATATAAACAAAAATATTTAAAGTTTTTGCAGCGTTTCTCTAGCTCAATTTATAATACAATCTGACTGTGGTTGTGTAAACAAGGTTACGAATAGCCTATCTAGGCTAGCCCTAGCTTATTTTTTCAATAAAACTTTTCACGTCTTTTTAACCAGGACCGAACCCAAAGACTTTTTTAATTCTATGCAGCATCATTAAACACATGCAAGCACAACCCACTGGTTGCTTTTTGTTACAAAGCATAGTTTTATCATTCGGGGAAGTCACAGCTCAGATGGTTTGTTTACGTTTTGACGACAACCACGATATGAAGAAGAAAGTGTGTGACAACCAGAGTACGGAATGACATCGACTTCTTTGGAAAGTCGACGACAAACTCAGAAAAAGTCAACGGAAATTTCGCTAGTGTGACAGCGCCTTAATACACAGCCATTTCACTCGCATACGACAACGCTATCATATTTTCATGCAAACAATCAAACATGTCAATACTGAAAATTATTTTCTTCCGAGATCTTGTTTATTCACTGTTAAAATTTGGACATTTAACATTTATACGTTCACCTGCTTTCTCTCCATAGAGGGATGAGCCATGTTTTAACTACCCGTAGGTCAAAAGTGTGTGAAGAGTTCGAAATAAAAATTAAATATGTAGAGTAACGTGGTAAGCTAACATTCTAGTCAAATCTAGCTTGCCAACTAACCACTGTACGTATATAAGTAGTTAGGTACCGTCTTTACAGCAATTCGGTAAACTTAACACTTAGCTACTGCTATATGTAGTATCCCCTACACCAATAAGCGATATACTCGTCCTATAATCAAACTATTTAAATTTAAATCTAAAAAATAAAAATAAAAACTATAACCAAGCTTATTTCAGTACCTTAATCACAACGATGTAGAACCACCAATGAATCCTAACAGCCACAGACAAGTATTTTCCCTAACAAAATAAATGTTAAATGTATGTGTTGTGTTTACGTTTTGTTAAAACGTACGTTGTAGCGTCCAAAAGAACGCTCCCTATTTGTGGATTTTACTACTAAATATTGCTAAACATTCCTTATATGACAATTGTAGTGTGTGTTTAATAAAGTAAATTGTGTTTTGTTGTAAAACTAATTATTTTCCTATTTGTTGAGATGGTGTCTGAAATTTACCCATTCCCTGTTCCTTTTCACCCACACCCTGTGCTGTGCCGTATTTATGCCCTCCCTTTTCAGAGTTTAATGCTATTTTTGATATAGATACTAAATTTTTGTACCAATTGGTTTTTGTATCTTTTCTGTACCATTACTGTGAATTTTGAGTGAACTGAGATTTATACAAAAGAACTGTGGAACCTGTTGCGATCTCCCTGAGCTGTTAGAATTTTGAACTTTTTGGCGAGAGGAATGGATCTAGAGTACGCTACGAGTTTCCTTTAATCCAATACAATAGAGCTTTTCATCTACAATTCTTAGCCTATGAACCAAACAAAAACTTTTCAGTTTTCTTCTGAAGGTTGAAAAAGAAACCCACAAAATCACTGTGTAACTTGTTTACTTTCAAGTATTTACATTTAATTTTACTCCACACTCGAGTACTTTCAGGCCCTATCTGTGGCCACAGATAGGGCCTGAAAGTACTCGAGTGTAGAGTAAAATTAAATGTAAACACTTGAAAGTAAACAAGTTACACAGTGATTTTGTCGGGTTTCTTTCTTAAAATCTATCTTCGAGAAACCAGTAGAACCCTTGTTATATTGCCAATGAAAACGAATACAATTACACAAATTGAAAAATATCTGGGCTGTCGGCTTCTAGAGCACATGCTACGTCAATGTCTAACGCTCTATAACGCTTGCAAGTGAGAGAGAGAGAGAGAGAGAGAGAGAGAGAGAGAGAGAGAGAGAGAGAGAGAGAGAGAGAAAGTCCATGCTTAAACAGCAGACATGTTTTCTCTGACTGGTTATGCGATCAATGTAAGAAAACGAACGTGGCTTGGGGTAAACATCCCAACTTATGTTGCTCTGTTTCCAAAAAGGCGGTTATTGGTGACAGAATACCGACCGATCGGGCACGCACTCCGATCACCCGCTGTGGCGCTCACTCATCAACTCGTTACTTACCGCGTTAATCAATGAAGGTGATATGATAAAAATTTTTTTTATAAATAATGCTTAAAAATCGCAGTAGATGCGCTTTCGTCTTTATTGTCTTATTGTATGTATAAGTAAGATAGAGACATACAAGTATTTATCAAATAAAGTGCAATATTTATAAATTAAAATAAACTAGTAAAGAATAACAATAATATAGCCTCTTACTTTGAACGCACACTATCAACTAATATAACCGTATAAACTGAGTTTCCAACCCTTTTTAATCTATGAACTTCATTAGACAAATCAAAATCAAGGAAGGTGTTGCATCAACTACAATGACTTGAAATTTCTTTTCGCATTCGACACTGTCACAGGATTAACATACTTAGTCCATGGAATAAGTGTGTTTACCCTCACCGATGAAATTCTCAAATACTTTCCTTACCACAGAGTAACCCAATGAAACTTCCATTCAAAAGAGCTGGCAGATTCATCTAGTAAGTTTTTTTACCAGACCAAACAGCTCGCCTAAGGCTGACCCAACATTAGATACTTTTTGACGAGGCTAAGAACCAATAGGTTACCTAGCAACGGGACTTACTGCTTACTTATTGAGGATCCGAACCACATTATAACCAGAAATGAATTTCTAATAATCAGGAATAAATTCCTCCGATTCCATGGTGGCAGAGCGGGAATAACCTAACTCGCGACTACCGAATCGGTAAGCGAGCACGTAACCTAATCGTCCAACGATAACTAAATTCAATCTGGTAACGAATGATGATAATGATCTCTTAGAGAAGAATTAAGTTTGTCATTTTATTTGGATATTAGTTTTCTTTTTAATCTTTATTCTGAAACGTCAAATAATTAAACTGGAACCTACACTGCGATATTTCTTGACATGAAGATTGAGGTAACCCAGCACATCTATTCACGGGCTGCCCCAAATGTCTGGCCCTACAAGAAATGTATGAAATAATTTACATTACCAATATACTAATCAACGCAGAGAAATTTTTTAGAAATAAGGCGTCACTTTGAACCTGGGTTTCCGTGCCTAAGGGGCCAGGACAACCTGTTTGTGCTGATCGAACGAGATTACTAGTTAAGTTTGCTTGCTTGGTTCAGCATGTAAAAGAATGAAAAACCTATGCATTACGCATACTGCAAGTGCAAATGTCTTGAAATGTCAGCTTCTATATACTTGTGAAGCAAGGGTCCCTTGATCCCAAATTTACTTACACACCAGAAATTATCTAATTTCACCGCAATAATATAATTTCCATGAATGTGAACCATAACGAATATGAACGTTAATAACATTTGTGCTTCTGCAAATTTAAATAAAAATGTGTCGCGTATTTTCCAACGTTATAAATATAATGTAGTATTCAACAATTAGAATTGCAAAAATCGTATGTCCATTAAAACACAGGCCCTTAAAGGCTTTAACCAAAAACTAGATTTCCAAACAATAATAACTACCTCATCCATGAGTTTTTGAAACTATAAAATCTTTACAGCATGACAAGCAGTTCGACTAGTCCTTAAAATCGCACTCGAACTGACGGTAGGGCTATCATGAAGCGCAGATTTATTTATTTATTTATTTATTTTTGGTGGGGGTGGGGGGTGGGGGGGAGACTATTGGAAATCTGAATAGGGAGAAAATTCGTCATTAGTATGAAAATATTTATGTATATCCAGCAACATTTAAAGAATATGAACAGTCTTTTATACAAGTTTTTAAGCATTGTCAATTACCTACCACTGTCGGCTAATTTATAATTAACAGCCAAAGATGTGGTGAATATGACTATTCATATGTCACGAATAAGCATTTTTTACTGAAAAAGATTTTTCGAAGGAAATAAGTCATAATTGATACATTAATATATGCTTAATTAAAACTGGTGTTATTTTGGTACACTGCAATTATGAAAACGTGGGAGCTGCAGTGGGCTGAAGTGATGCCGCAACCACCCTTCAGTAGTGCCTACAGCTCAGCACGAGAGGTGCACTGATGGCACTGGCCTCTTAAAGAGGTGAAAGGAAGGAGAAGCCAGGAGTGAACCTCTGGACTATGACAAAACCAAGAGTGACCTGTTACCTTGTTTGTTTGAATACAATAGAACACAGATTTCAGGGCAAAGGCAGAGGGTGGGACCTACTAGGTCATTCAGCGCTGAAAGGGAAACCGGCAGTAAGGTGGTTTGAAAGGTTAACCGGAAAAAAGGAAAAAAAAAAAAAAAAAACCCACACACACACACCTCGCAGCTGCACAATGAAACAATTGATAGAGGGTGGAAAGTCAGATGGAAGAAAGGCATGAACGGAGGTACAGCAAATAAAAAAACGGGGGGGGGGGGGGGGGGGGGGTTCCCCCAGCTAATGGCCGAAGGGATGCTGCAAAGACCCTCAAGTAGTGCCTACAGTGCACCAGCAATAGGCTTCAGTGACAGGTCGTCGTAATGAAGAGCCCAAATTATTCATATTTAGAGGCCCAGTTAATGTTTTGATCAAATTTCTATCTACCTTGGTTTTGATGATCACCCCAAGCTAGCTAACTTTTTTTTTTCCTGCGTCACAGTAATGACGGAATAAATGTTTTAGCCAAAGACCATTTAGCAGAAAAAGGTTCTTTATCGGCCCCCAAAATGGAGATTTGAGGTACAGCAACTACCAATGGTTGGATACATGAAATTGCGAGACACCCAAACACTGAGAACGACATCGTAAGATGACTTGATATAGTAGATAAATATACTTTAAAATCCTTCAATAAACCGAGTTTCCAAGTTACCAATATTCTCACATAAGTTGTTCATGACCACGATACCAGAACAAAAATTAAGCTTAGAAAAAAAATTATATATATATATCTATATATATATTATATATTATATACTAATATATATATATATATATATATTATATATATATATATATATATATATAATATATATATATATATATTATATATATTCCTTAGAAAAACAAGACCGCGAAGAGCGCGCTTCTACCAATCATTCATTAATAATTTCATAATTCCGATTTTCCTTTTGGCTATTTACAAGTTAAAAAAAATCTACGATAAACTACTAAAGCCTAATTCACAACTGTATCATAATCTAGAGAGAGAGAGAGAGAGAATTTCAAAAATAACAGTTTGCGATAACATTGCACAAAGCCGTTTTCTCTGGTCCTTGTTTATACAAAGAAAACAATGCTTGTCTTACGGAGTAAAGCTCCGTGCTTATGATGCGCTGTTCACCGGGTGGTCGATATGCACCTTTGGATTGGAACCATAAGAACGTATATGCGCCGCCACAGAGAGAGAGAGAGAGAGAGAGAGAGAGAGAGAGAGAGAGAGAGAGAGAGAGAGAGAGAGAGAGAGAGAACGCCCCACCCATTTACCGACACATATTTCATTCCTTTTTTTCATGTTAAGTATTCCATTTTTATTTTGCATTTTCTGCATAATTTATTCAAATTTCCTTAAAGTTGATTGAACAAAGAAAAATGCATATAATAAACATGCCAAAGAATTCTAATGAATTAAATTATAGTAGAAATTGATGTAACAGGCACTTAGGTCGTCTAAACGTTTCACGTTGATGAAATTTTGATCGACCAGAGAACATACAACAAATATGCTTAGAACTTACTTAACTAAAAAGTCCAAAACAATAATTACGATTGCACAAGTCCCTGCGTAAATTTTGATTTAAAAAATCAGTCAAATTACATTATTTCATGAAGACATTTTTTCCTGAACCTTCTAGAACGAAATTATTCCCGAGTCACGAGTGAGAAGAAAGTTTGCAAAATCGTTATCCACAACATGAAATCGTAGACGAGCAGACCTCGACCGCGGTTATATAGTAAGTAGTATTAATACTACTACTTCAAAGACAAATTGGAATTTTCTACATATAACTTTCATGGTTTTCCTTCACGACCTGACCGCAAGTAGAACGCGAAAATAGGTTCTCTGTCATGGAGGAAAGGTTTTAGGGAGCTATGACATACTGACGAAACTCAGGGGTCTACGAGAGAAACTTCAAAGAGAAAGATGGAGGGAAAAGTAGTTTCATTCCTCTATGCAGGCCAGGGCTGACGAGAAAGCGTGCCAGCGAACGCGTAGAAGGGAAAAGGCAGAGTAGATGAGAGAAAGTAGAGCGATTTTCTCTTCCCCCCCCCCCTCTCTCTCTCTCTCTCTCTCTCTCTCTCTCTCTCTCTCTCTCTCTCTCTCTCTCTCTCTCTCATCCGGAAATACTACTAGTTTGTTGTACAATAGAAGTCAACCATTTTTATCAAGGGAAAACGTCAAATCTTGCGTAGCGCACGCGTGTAACCTCGTAACCATTCCCTGGTCTGAGCCAATCAGAGGATTGTAAACAATCTGAAGATACAAAACTTTCTTTTTTATCCAGGCTTAAGTAATTTTTTTTCCAAAAAGGCAAGAAAATTGATCTTTGTAAAATTGAAGTTTGTGTCCAAGCGTATCTATAAACATTTTACTCAAATTTAGTTTACTTCGTGTCATGAACCAAGGTAAAATATTGTTAACCGATACTATCAATACACACTATCCATTTTGTAAATAACTTTCAAGAAATTAAAGTGATTTACAGAAATAATTAACAGGTAAATAAATGATAAGTAAAGTTTTCTGCTGTGACTAATTTTAAAAATAATAAATACCCTACTATAAGTACTCATGCATTGTGTGTGAAATGTTTGTTTTTGTTTGTATGGGGCTTTTACGTTGCATGGAACCCGTGGTTATTCAGCAACGGGACCAACGGCTTTACGGGACTTCCGAACCACGTCGAGAGTGAACTTTTATCACCAGAAATACACATCTCTCACTCCTCAATGGAATGGCCGAGAATCGACCCCGCGACCACCGAGGTGGAACGCAAATACCATACCAACAACGCCGCTGAGGCGCTCAGAAAATGGTATAGAAAAATAAATCTTAACGTAATTATGTATGATACAGCTGCAAAGAATGTTTAATTCGGCACTTTTCAACAATAATGAAAGTCATAAGTGCGGCGAACGCGCAAGAGAAATCTCTCTCATGAGAGAGGCAACTCCCTTATATGGTACAGAATTAATCCTGATATGGTAAGGGCTAACGATTTATGATTAAGCGGTAAATGCTATCTCTCTCGACACCATTAACCTCTATGTAATGCTTCTCAAAAGACCGAACACCCGTTATCTATATAAGTAAATAGCGATTAAATACTAATGATCATCAAATTAAGCTTAAAATTGTCCGTCTTCCACGAGCTCTTGGCTTCAGAACAAATTCATATTAGATTATTTATTTGGCCATTTTACCAATACGTCAGGTGACACAAGGCGACACCCAGCTGAAGTAGAAAGTGCTGTCGGAGAAACCACTAAATATCCAACCCCCAAGAGTGAAAGTAAATGAAAAGCGAGAGTGAATGAAAGCGAAAGTAGCTTGAACTTTTCTAAAGCTATCTTTATTAGGTCACTGTCAAGGACCCGTGCCTGGGTCTCTGGTTAAAGATATTGATTGGTTCTTTCCTGTACGAAAACAATTTTAGTATTATCCGATTTTGCTTCTATTCTGGAGAATAATTCAAATGCTACTGATTCCCATTCATATTACTTTATCAAAGGGATCTTTAAAGTTAGAATTATTTACACACATTCATACAAAACAATCATACATATATATACACACAAACGTACACCGAGCCATTCACCATCGAAATACAATATACAAGAAATGCTGCAACGAACCACACGTACTTGATCATTTAAATTTAAAAATGCTTAATTTATAATTTACTCAAACTACTCGGCCTGCTATAACATAAAAACAGGTTAAAAAAAATTCTCAAACACCCATTTCCTCTCTCTCACAACCGAATCTGGCTTTCTCCCTATACCCCTAACCAGGTCCCTCACTTCCACCGGATATCCGTCCTCATTCCGATTTCTATTTGCGCGCGCTTGCGAGTGCAAACTTTTTCCATACAATGAAATATCCGTACATCGCGTTGTCTACCTCGCTATCCGATAAAAAAAAAAAAAACAATACTACGTACTGCCTACTCTAGAACTGTCTCCAGCTTGTCACAGTGACCTGACGTCTTTCGGGTTACAGAGAAAAAGTTATGAGTCGATCTAAGAAAAGTAGTTTTCACTCCGCGTAAAGAGGGCTACGACGGGGGGAAAGCGCACAAAGCTATTATACCGAAGAACCGTAAGGAGATCACCGCCGGAAAAAGTAAAGCAATTATTTTCTTTCTATTTTCTATTTTCGAGAGAGAGAGAGAGAGAGAGAGAGAGAGAGAGAGAGAGAGAGAGAGAGAGAGAGAGAGCGCATTCACTGCAAAGCATGGAATACTTTTAAGTCTTTAAGAAACAAATTTTTCCTATTTCATCCATTTCTAGTCAAACCACCATACGAACTTTATGATATGAAATAACGATTGTTAGAATAAAATGGTTTTATGCCACCATAATCTCTTATGAGTTGCTCATAAGAATAACCAATGCATAAAAGAATTATTATTATCAATGCACATAGGAACATACGGACAGGAGGGGGAGGAGGATTAGAGTTGCCAATCCAATGCCAAGAAACGGTGAAAGCGGCTGGAAAGCGAAAGTGACAGTAGTGGTCCAAGTGCTTTCTTCAAACCAGGCCACTGTCAAGGACGCCAGGACGTGGTCTAAGTAAAACTGGTTCGTTCTTATGAGGAAGTAATTCACTTGGGAACAAAGAAATTTGTAAGAGCAAGGTCACCTCTGGGATTCAATATAATTCGTGAGAACAGTACGCGGGACTTGACACTTCATTTTTGCAAAATATTGGCGTCGATCATACCATAGGTTGTACTTTGATCAATCAAATTAAAACTTATTACATGGAAATGAATAAAATGAATGTCGTGGTGAGGAGTTGGGGGTCACCCGGCTGACGTCCGCCACCCCCCTTTTTTTATTGTTTTTTTTTATAATTACTTCAGTAAATTACAGATGCGCACACGAATAAAACAGCAAACCCTAAAGGGGCAAGTAAGATTTTATACGTACAACCAGTCACATCTACCAGCACGCAGTTCCCAATTTCATCACCCTACACCTTAGCTTTCTCCTTAACCGAAATCCTTCCTTACCGACTTCGCTCATCATTCAAATTTCTCTTTTCACGTTCAGTGTGAGTGGGAGCGTGTATGTATTGGGGGAGGAGGAGGGGGAGGAGTTGGATTAGGGGGGGTGCGTCCACTTTTTTCGTTTCCAAATTGATGATTATGATCAAAAGGACTGATTATCAGTAACAGACGGCAAAAATAAATAAAAAGTTTATAAAAAAAATCAACTACATGCGCCTTGATATATTAAGCAGTAGATCCCTCTGGACTGCAATATATATATATATATATATTCTATATATATATATATATTATATATATATATATAATATATATATATAATATATATATATATGATATAATATATATAATATATATATATAATATATATATAATATATATATATATAATATATAATAATAAATATATTGTATGTGTGTGTGTGTGTACAATATGAGGCATGTGTACAATTTAAAAAAAAAAAAAAAAAAAAAAAAAAAAAAAAAAAAGTCAGCAAATTGCACCGTTAGTTAACTTTCAAAACAGCAACAATACCCCGCGACTACTAAACAGTACCGTTTCCCGGGTCAGGGAGAAATCCGACCAAGATGTGAGAAAGTAGTTTTCGCTCCATATAAAGGTTACGGTGGCGAGAAAGCGCATCATCAAGACAGCGTATGGAAGAACGTAAGGAGATCATCGGGGGAGAAAGTAGAGCAATGATTTTCTCTTCCGTTTTCTATTTTCTGAGAGAGAGAGAGAGAGAGAGAGAGAGGAAGAGAAGAAGAGGAGAGAGAGTAAGAGAAGAGAGAGAGAGAGGAGAGAGAGAGAGAATGGCAATACCTAAATTACTTATATTTAGATGTAGAAGTCAAAACATTGTACGATCTTTAGTATGAATATTATTAACGATTCAAATCATACTTCAATAATCCGACTTAGTGCCACCACTAACTCTTGCTCATATCTTCTAAGCAACCCATGAAAGGTCAAAGACTTCAATGGAGATCCATTATTACGACTGAACATTGTAACACATCGACCGGGATGGTAACCACCAATGCCAGGAAAGAGTGAAAGCGGCTGGAAAGCGAAAGTGAATGAAAGTGAAACTTTAAACTAACAGTTCTCCGAGCACTTTCTATAAACAGTTTATTTGGGTCATTGTCAAGGACGCAAGAGGAGTAGTCGAAGCAAAACTGGTTCGTTTGATTGAGGAAGTGATTTAATTGGGAACACTGGATTATACAGATTGTCAATTTGAGTGATTCAATTCGTGAGAAGTTGAGTTAGCAATGAAATAAATATTCCTGTTAAATATAAAAAAAAGTCTGGAATTACTTTAATGGAGAGATGGCTCAAACGAGTAAAAACAACAAAGCCTTTACATTAACTTATGCATAAGTACAAAAGACATCTAGCAGCAAGCAGTGCCCAGCCCATCTCACTAAACCTCAGCTTTTGTATTATAGAAGACCGTGAAAATTTAAAGTAACTTCATTACAAGACTAGATTTCCTTAGTAACAATTTGTCTATTCATAAGACTCTACAATCAAACTGTGTACACACAGACATGTACTGTATATACATCTGTATGTCAATAGTTCATCGTCAAGATAGCTTACAAAACTGCTGCAATATCTTGTGACCGCGACTCACTAACGTTTCTCGGGTCAAAGAGAAACCCAAGTAAGAGAGATCAGGAGAAAAGTAGTTTCTCCTATCCAAACAAAAAGGGCCACGACGACGAGAAAGCGATAAAAGATATCGTATGAAGAGCAGAAGCAGATCATCGGCAGAGAAAGTAGACCAAGGATTTTTTTTTTCTTTACCCTTTCGTTTTTCTATGAGAGAGAGAGAAGATAGAGAGAGAGAGAGAGAGAGAGAGGAGAGAGAGAGAGGAGAGAGGAGAGAGAGAGAGCTTAATTGCGGATATTTACATCTCTTCATAGTCAAAACACTGTACGATCTTTACTACGAAAACTATTAACGATTCAGGTCATGCTTAATTGTTATAATAAAATGGCTTTGTGCCACCACCAACTCTTGTTCTTATCCTAGGAGAGATACGAGCAACTCATAAAAGGTCAACGACTTTAATGGAGATACAGTATTACGACTAGACATTTGAACACATGGACTGGGAGGGGGGTTGTCGAGCTGTTCAGTCAGGGCCAAGGATGGCCACCACAAATGCCAGGAAAGTGGAAAGCGGCTAGTAAGCGAAAGTGAATGAAAGTGAAAATTTAACAGTTGTCCGAGCACTTTCTACTAACTGTTTATCTGGGTCATTGTCAAGGACGCAAGAGGAATTAGTCGAAGTAAAACTGGTTCGTTTTTTTGAGGAAGTGATTTAATTGGGAACATTGGATTATATGAGAGATTGTCAATGAGAGTAACTTCAATTCGTGGCTGCGATCGAGATCAAGGTATCACGTATCACTTTGTAAAATAACCGCGGCTATAATTATGCAGTTAGCAATGAAATATTCCTATTACATTTCATAAAAAAGATCTGGAATTCCTTTAATGAAGAGATAGCCTAGACGAGTAAAACAACAAAACCTTTACATAACCTTTTAGATAAGTACAAAAGACACCTAGCAGGCAAGTAAGCAGTTCCCACCCCATCTCAATAAACCTCAGCTTTCTCCTTCACCCAAATCACCACTTGAACAGGAATTGGCTCAACTTTCCTATTTCTCTTCCGCACTCAGAGATTGTGTGTGAGCATGGTTGTGCAATTGGAAGGCGCGCGGGGGGGGGGTTGTTGTTGTTGTTGTTGTTAAGAGTAGAATACCTAAATCGTTGTCTTATCGCATAAAAAGAATGTCACCTTGATCGAAGAATTAATATAGCAGACGGTGAAAACTTATAGTAACCTCACTGCAAGACTAGATTCCTTAGTACAAATTGTCGATTCATAGGACTCTACAATCAAACTGTGTACACATACATACACACACACACTGTATATACATCTGTATGTCAATAGTTCATCGTCAAGATAGCTTTCGTAACTGCTGCAATATCTATTATAGTGACCGCGACACACTAACGTTTCTCGGGTCAAAGAGAAACCCAAGTAAGAGAGATCAGGAGAAAAGTAGTTTCTCTCCAAACAAAAAGGGCCACGACGACGAGAAAGCGCAAAAAGATATTTATGTAGAGCAGAAGCAGATCATCGGCAGAGAAAGTAGTTCAAGGATTTTTGCCATCCTTCGTTTTCTATGCAGAGAGAGAGAGAGAGAGAGAGAGAGAGAGAGAGAGAGAGAGAGAGAGACTGGACAATTATTATTTATCAACCTCAAAATACATCTAAACCTTTATCAACACGATAATAAAAATCGAAGACTAAACTGGCTTTGTTTCATCACAGGCTCTTGCTTATACGATCACCTCATAAAACGAGTGAACACTTCATTCAAAATCTGAAGAAATCTAATCTTTGCTGCCTTACTTTTACCATCCACCAATTACGGGAAGGCAGGCGAGAGAGATGGGGTTCGAGCAGAGGCGGCAGTGAAAGCGGTTAGAAAGGGAAAGTAAATGAAAGTGAGAACTATAGTTGTCGGAGCACTTTCTCAGAGGTTTGAGGTCATTGTCAAGGACGCAGAGCAGTGGTCGGAGTAAAACTGGTTCGTTCAAATGAGGAAGTGATTCACTTGGGAACACTGGATTATACGAGAGAGACTGTCACCAAGTAACTTTCAATTCGTGATAAGCTGCGGTCGAGGAAACACTAACATACCTGCGGCTATAATCATAGTTAGCAATTAAATAAATATTCCCGTTATATATAAAAAAAGATCTGGAATTACTTTAAGAGATGGCCCAGAGGAGTAAAACTACAAACCCTTTATATAAACTTCATAAATGTATACCAGTTCTCATTCAATCTCACTAAACCTTAGCTTTCTCCATCACCCAAATCACCACTTGAACAAGAATTGGCGCTTTCCTATTTCTCTTCCGCGTTCACAGGTTGTGTGTCTGAGCGTGGTGGTTGGCAAGTTGCAAGGGGGGGGGGGGGGGGGGGGGGGGGGGGGGGTTGGAAGGGGGGGGGGGGGGGGGAGAGGAGGGTTAGGAGAGATTTGTATATCTAAATCGTTGTCTTATCACATCCTAAAATGTCACCTTGATCGAAGGATTACTATAGTAGACCGTGAAAATCGTTAGTAACCTCACTGCAAGACTATATTTCCCTAGTAGCAATTTGTCGATTCATAACACAAAGTGTACACACACTCGCACACACATATACTGTATATACATCTGTATAAATGTCAATAGTTCATCGTCAAGATAGCTTTCAAAACCGCTGCAATATCTAGTGACCGCGACACACTAACGTTTCTCGGGTCAAAGAGAAAACAGAGTAAGAGAGATCAAGAGAAAAGTAGTTTCTCTCCATACAAAAAGGGCCACGACGACGAGAAAGCGCTAAAAGATATCGTATGAAGAGCAGAAGCAGATCATCGGCAGAGAAAGTAGTTCAAGGACTTTTTCCATCCTTCGTTTTCTATGGAGAGAGAGAGAGAGAGAGAGAGAGAGGTGGGGGTTGGGGGTGGGGCTGGACGAATTAAAATTTTTAATTACTCAAAATATATTGTCAACACGTTAAAAAAAAAAAAAAAAAAAAAATAAAAAAAAATTATAACACTAAACTGGCTGTTTTCCATCACAGGCTCTTGCTTATACGATCACCTCATAAAATGAGTGAACACTTCATTCAAAATCTGAAGAAAACTAATCTTCGCTTCTTTATCTTTACCATCCACCAACTACGGGAAGGCAGGCGAGAGAGATGGGATCGAGCAGAGGCGGCAGTGAAAGCGGCTGGGAAGCGAAAGTGAATGAAAGTGAAAACTAATTGTCGGAGCACTTTCTCCGAGGTTTGAGGTCATTGTCAAGGACGCAGAGCAGTGGTCGGAGTAAAACTGGTTCGCTCAAATGATTTAGAGATTCACTTGGGAACACTGGATTATATGAGAAAGTGTGTCACTAAGCAACTTCAATCTGCGAGGTATCACTTACTAAAATACCGGCGCTATAATCACAGAGTCAGCAACGAAAGAAATATTCCTATTACATACATACAAAAAATCGGGAATTATTTGGTAATTGAGAGATGGCCCAGATGAGTAAAAGAGCAGAATTACTTTAGTAATTGAGAGCTGGCCCAGACGAGTAAAAGATCGGGAATTACTATAGAAGTTGAGAGCTGGCCCAGATGAGTAAAAGATCGGGAATTACTATAGAAATTGAGAGATGGCCCAGACGAGCCAAATCACGGAAGAATTCGCTCAACTTTCCTGTTTCTACTCTTGAGTTCACAGGTTCCGTGTGAGCGGGTATATGGCACGAGAAGGGGGCGGGGTTAGGGAGGGCTGCGCGCATACACAAATCGTTGTCTTTTCGTTTCCAAAAGTGTTACCATGATCGAAGGATTGATTCAAGGGCTGCAGAATTCTTTAGACCTTGGACTGATTAACATTATACATAGAGTTTATCGACGTGATAGCTTTCACAACTTCGACAATATCTAGTGGACGCTACACACCACATAACTCTTCTCAGGTCAAAGAGAAATCCAAGTGACACAGATCAGGAGAAGAGGAGTTTCTCTCCATATACAAAAGGCCCGAGACGACGAGAAAGCGTACAGAGATACCGTATGGAGAACATAAGCAGATCATCGGAGGAGAAAGTAAAGCAAAGATTTTATTTTCCGTTCGTTTTCTCTCCAGAGAGAGAGAGAGAGAGAGAGAGAGAGAGAGAGAGAGAGAGAGACCCACTATGCGAGCTTCAACATGACAATTATACGCTATTCAATACTTCCTCAAAGTTTCTATTCACCTTTTACGGAAGCACGTGTTGTGTTCGTTCTCTCTCTCTCTCTCTCTCTCTCTCTCTCTCTTCTCTCTCTCTCTCATGAAAATCGAGAGTGAATGAAAGTTGAACTAGTTGCCAGACCGCTTTCTTAAAACTTTTTTTTTTTATAGGTCACTGTCAAGGAGGGAGAGACGCGGCCGAATAACTGGTCGTTCGAAATGAGGAAGTGATTCACTTGGAAATCGAGGACTGGAGAAAACTCCAGTTATGTGCGGGTACAAATATAGTTTAAAATAAATCTACATAGAGATCTCGGGAATTAAGATACCCAAAGGTGTATAAAATGTCAAATATTTTCGTACCCATAAATAACTGTAGATTTACTTCTCCATTCCAAGACTCGAGCTACTATGAGTATTTTCTATATACTGGATTATATGGGTCTCACTTACACTGGATTTCATTCTTAATCTGGTGTGTGTGGGGTGGGGCTGGGGGTGTTGTAGTAGAGGTGGGGTCTATTGCAATGTATACTAACTCATCATTTCTCCTTTCAAATAATTATAAAGATCAAACGACAATGTCAGTAACAAAGAGGGGTAACACGAGAATGACCTGGCGGAAAATCAACGACATATTTCGAAAGTGCGCTAAGCTTTCAGCAGGTCACCACTGGACCAACTTTCAGAACTCCTGACCGCGACACAGTGACGAGATAGATACCCGGGTCCAAGAGAAACCAGAATAGAGAAAGATGAAGAGAAAAGTAGTTTTCCCTCCGAAAAATAGGACCACGACGCAGAGAAAGCGCACAAATATCTTTCCGAGGACCCCATTGAGATCATGGAGGGAAGAAAGTAGAGCAGTCATTTTCTCTTTCCTTGAGAGTAGTAGTAGTAATAGGAGAGAGAACATTAACATAGTAGTAGTAGTAGTAGTAGTAGTAGTAGTAGTAGTAGTAGTAGTAGGAGAGAGAGAGAGAGAGAGAGAGAGAGAGAGAGAGAGAGAGAGAGAGAGAGAGAGAGAAAATGGCAA
>NC_061091.1:57873049-57875549 GCF_015104395.2 Macrobrachium nipponense
TAAACCTTACCAATATTGTACTCCAGCATTCTTGATCACTCCAAATTCTTTTAACAAACTTTATTCTACGTGAAAGTTAACCCACTATCTCGTAAGCTTTGGATTAAAAACATTTAAAGGTATTTGACAGATCTTTTTCTAAGATACAATGGCCGCTTTCATTGTCTACCTGCAAACTAACATCACTGTCATTAATATTCCATACTCCATTCACAGGCTTCAGGTAAAACCATTTACAAGATATGCGAGACTACTGACGCCTGAAGATATTCCAAATATTGATATGAGGTCGACATGAAATGGAAATTTTATCTACCTCTAACTGCCGTGTTACAAATGGCTGATGAAGGCAGTGCAGACGCTTTAGCAACCAGGATATGAGACACTGTTAAGGTGAGGAAACAAAGCTGCATTGGGTAACAAAAATAATAATTCGAATAGCTAGCCATGAGAATGGTGACAAGTGCTATTACTATGGAGAATGTACAACTTATGTATCAAGCGCTCACCAATTAACTCTCAAGAAGAATGAGTGATTCCAAATTCCGAATTTACAACTGAAAAATCTGTGCTAAATGTGCTGGTAATCATTAACACGTCTACAATGCTAATTAGGTGCAATGAATAAACTTTGAGACTATAATCAGCATACCAAACATTAGAACTTTACAATTTTAGTTTTGGGCACAGAAATAAGGTGAGTAACAGCAAATACTAATCATGGATATAAATGTTATGCCATGGAATAGAGATTTGCAACCACTCATATAGTTGGTAACAAAACACAGTTGTACTGGCGGTTCCTGGAACATGCCTTAATGTCACTGATTTTGTTCTTCACCTCTTCAACCCTCTACAATTTCATCCCATGGAGGTTGAGACTATAGTTGGACAGATCTAAACAGTTTTTTTCTTCTTCTTTGGGTAATATCCCTGATGCCACATCTACCAGTATCCAGTTTTGAATACCTTACTATATAACAAGAATCAATAAATAGGTAGTTTAAATTTTTTAGCATGTTTTGCTGAACTTACGCGTTCACAGTGATTACAATTTTATTTGTAAATAAAATGAGAAATCGCATTTATAAACGTGACAAATGTTTCAAGAGAGACTGCCACTTTTCTTGTGACCTTTGACAGGCGATATGCAGGTGGGCCAAGCCTATTAAACCATGAAGTTTAAAGGACTTCTCTCTTAAACTACCCTTTGGATAAGCCCCACAGCCCGGTCTAGCCGAGAAATTTTGCGCCAAAAAGAATGACTTCTTCCTTTAGGTTACCGAGAATAGTCAGTAATGAAATTCACTCACTCCTACACAAAGCACGCTGTTAAACTGTTTATCATGGAAGTGTCTCCAAGCGGTCATCTGCCAGGAAAAGCCCGATGAATGGCTTATTTCGCTTATAAGTACTTCGTCACAGAATGGCGGTCCACTTAGTGATGTGCCACAAGCAGTTCTACGCGCCACTGAACAACAAAGTTGAGCGAAGCTACCATTCATCGTTGTGGCAAAGATGCAAGGGAGTGAGGAAAATGCCACCACTTCGCTGTTCATCAAAAAGAAGAAATGGAAAAGGTCAAAACCTGTGACAAACATAGACGACTTTGATAAATGTACTTTGCGAAGAATTGTTCTCAATTTCTATGTCAGAAAAAACCTAATCTTGATAACTTACATGAATTTAAAGAAAATACGGAATTTAGTGTTAGCAAGGAATCTTGGCGCAAATTTAAAAACTGGATTTTAAATACGGAAGAGTGAACGGAAAATAATTTCTTATAGAACGGCCTGATGTGGTTATAGTGTAAGAACAAAATTTCTAAGGAAATTGAAAATGGTTCGAGAGAAGGGGAGTGATTCAGTGATATACATAGATGAAACTTGGGTAAATCAAAACTATACAGTGAATTATTGCTCGATGAATGAGAATGCAAAAAAAAACGGGAGTGAAACCACCATCAAATTAATCCTAAAATGTTTGAAGAATGGTTCAAGCATCAACTTCTTCCAAAATATACCACCATCGTCTATCCTTGTTTTGGATAACGCCTCATATCATTCCGTACGAACTGACAAACCTCTGACGATGCCAGAGAAAAAAGACGTCATGAAGGAGTGGCTAAAGAATAAGGGTGCAAATCCAAGTGATAATTTGAACAAGTGTGAATTACTGGAAATGGTAAATCACTGTCGTATAGAATTAAAAATGATTATGTTGTTATAGACAGAATGGCACGCGCCAACGAACATCAAGTGGTTAGGATACCTCCATATCACTGAATATAATGCCATAGAACTGATTTGGGCCCAAGTAAAGACCTACGTGGCAAAAAGATACAGTTTTAAAATGGCTGATCTTAAACCTCTCGTCAGAGAAGCAATTCCACAGCTGAAAACTGGGCAAGTGCAGTTAAGCATTGCGAAAACTTGCAAACAGGCGATGCTGCAAAGGATATCTCTGTACTGATAGATAGACTCGTTCGTTATTGAACTAA
>NC_061091.1:57880549-57885549 GCF_015104395.2 Macrobrachium nipponense
GTTTTGAAATTTCCTGGATAGACTATTTCCTTACAGTGAAACAATTTAACGAAGACATTACCAAGACTAGGAAGAGTAGTGGGTCTTCCTCACCTCTTTATTAACCTTCTACAGTTTCATCCCATCAAGAAAGATTGCCGAAGGGTTAACGTGGGGGGTTGAGACTAGGATAACGGATGGGGTGAAGTTGGTCGGTCAGTGAGCAATAAATGGAGCTTTTGGTGGTGGTGGTTGCCCGCTAACATACTGAAAGAAAATAAACCTCTCGGATATTAGAACCAATCAGAACGTGATTTGGAGCGGTGACGTCGTGAGACTCCCGCCCTCCTTGTGTTACCACCTATACACTTTTCTTAATTCACGCAGAAGCACCAGTTTTGAAAATATAATCTTATTATATAGGTTATAATATTGGAAAATATAGTTATTATGGATTTACAGAAAATATGTATCAAATATGTTGTACCAGCTAATATTTATCCTGGTGCTTTATGTATCATAAGAAGGTACTGAGATATGCAAGCATACGGCAACATTGCCCAACGGAAAAAAAAAAAAGGATAGAGAGTGATCTATCTTTAACAGACCTAGGGGAGAGAAGAGGTTTGGTGGAGGATGAGCCTTTGATAGAAGGCAGTGGAGAAGGCGCATCAGGCAACCGACCACTTAATGTAGGGATAATGGTGGGAAAGGAGGAGGGAGAGTGTTGAACAGGAAATGGAAATAACCAGTGGAATTAGTCAAGGGTGCACATGTTCACCATCACTCTTCAAATAGATGACATATTTAATAATTATGAAAATGGAGGAGGAAGGGGTAGGATTCGAAAACTAATTAATCAAGATAGGGACGCTACTCTGCGCTGATGATGGGTTAGTATTAGCAGGAAATATAGAGGATGCAAAGAAAAATAACAATTTTAAGATATAGGATATAAATGTGGGCTAGAAATAAAAAGCAAAATCATTATTTTCAATATGAGGGGAAAAACTTGAAGAGATTGAAGACATAAAAGTGCAGGATAATATAACTTTTAGGAATAAAGATAAACGATACTAGAAATTTATTCAAGCTACAGAAAAAGGAAATGATGGACAAAGCACAGAAATTAGCCAACCTAACCTCTCGGTGATAGAGAAAAGTTGTAACAAAGTGCTTATAGGTAAAACGTACTGGAAAAATATAGCTCTGCCATCTATCTTGTATGGGACTAATAGTTAATTTAACATACAGAAATAGAAAAATTGCAAAGAATAGAGAATGGGGTTCATTGAAAAATATTAGGAGCTTACGTACAGTAGTAGCCACATAAAGATGGGAGATAAGAGCATCTTCCATGAAAAGCAGAATTATAAGTGGAAAGCTAAGTTACGTAAATAATACTATAAATAGACGAACAGTTATTGAGGAAAATTAGATATGCAAGAAAAGGAGAGAAAATGGTGGAAAACAGTAAGAAAAGTACATGCAAGAAATTAAAATAAATTTAAGAAAACAAAGGAATATTCCAAACAGAAATAAAGGACAAAACCAAAACCTGGGACACAGTGAAGTGGAAAGAGTACATGGAAAATAAAGTGACCAATATATATATATATATATATATATATACACACATCACACACAAGAAGTGATAAAGTGAAATAAAAGAACAACTTTATGATAACACCTTTGCTTCGATACTTCGTTTTAGAGTAAGAACACTCATAACAGCTAAATATAATAAAAAGACACCAGAGTGGGAACACCATTTGTCCTTTTTGTGTAAATATAGAAGAGGATATATTTCATTTTCTATTATATTGTTTTGCTTTGAGGGAAGAACTTATTAGAATAACTGACCTTCAGCAACCATATGAAGAAAATGCTAGTGATATTATTGGAAAATTCATATTTAAAGAATTTATGGTATATAAAAAAAAGAAACCTTAAATCAGATGTGGAAGAAAAAATTATAAAGCTTAACAATTAAAAAATACTTCATACTACTAAGAGGTGCCGTTGTAAAGGCAAAGCCTCGACCCATAACCATCATGTTATCCACCTTGGCAATCAGCTGCTTCATTACATAATTCTACATAATTCATGCAGAAAGGTACCGAGATAAGCAGGGAATATAGATGGCAACATTGCTCAATGAAAAATACGCAGAAAGAAGAGCTACCCCCTGGAAATCAGCTGCTTCATTACATAATACTTCACCCCTTGAAATTACTTGACTCATTGGCCTAGACATGAAGTAGACCAATATACGCTGAAATTTAAGATTTTTGTTACTTTAATTAAATTTTCATTGGAATCATTGCACTCTTCAGCATGCACAAAATTTGCTTTGTTGATCATATATATTTCCACTGCATGTTGATTTGTTCTTTGCTGCTTATGTAACATATATTTTCTAAGATTGTTTTGTAGTTTTGACTCATTGTTTTTGAAATTTACCTATTCAAAGTCAGGTTATGCTAGCGTACAGATGGTAAGTCATCTTCGGAAGTATACATGGTATGAGGCGGTTGGGACTCGTTAGGCTAGGGTAATTCGAAGTTGCAATAATTAAGAAAAATAGTCATCTATTAATATCATCCAACGGAAATAAGTAGCAAATTCATTCTAATCAAAGAAAAATATACCAGAAAAAATAAATTTACCTTTAAGCACATGTAAGTCCTAAAGTGCAAATTTACCATATCTATTGCAACCAAGGCTATGCACTGGTTTTGTTGTGCAGATACTAAGAGGGCGGAGCCTCACGACGTCACCGCTCCGATTGATTTTAATATCAGAGGGGTTTATTTTCTTCCAGACTTCAGGAATATGCTGCTCACTAGAGTATGGGAGCAATTAATTAAATTCCTATAGGCAATATGGGAGGTGTTCTCCAATGGAAGGACAACTCCTGCCCTTTGAACACCACTACAACTGACACTACTATGAGATTCAGGGTCTCTGTAACACGGTTTTTTGGACTTTGCTCCTTGTCAAAGCATCGGATGTAGCTGAAAGTGGACATATGTATATTTTACAACCACACACCAATTTTGTCAGCATTATCAATAACCTAAACCCCTTAGTTTTAATTTTTATAGAGTAAAAATTATCTAGCAGACGCCATGGCCAATGATTACGAGCCAAGAGTCGAAAAACATTCATTACGTAAGCAAGGTAAACATCGTTTTACGAAATGTTGCCCCGCCCATCCACCAGACAGAAACTCCATCGGCTCTGAAACCCAAAGACTTCATGAATGGCTGAACGATACATAGATGTGGGTGGGGTATCAGTGCTAGCGTAGTAATACTACTGTAGCAGTAGTACCGCGACAGTATAGCAGTAATATACATAAATTAAACGTTTAGGCCAACTGCTGGGATCCTTGAGGATCATTTAGCACTTCTTACAACTACTCGATAAATTAGTTTTTATAGCCAGAAGTAAAATTTTCTAATCCACTAATGCCCATGGTAGCCTTCAGTGTTATCCTGAATTATAACGAGGCGAGTGGGTGGAGCCTCATGAAGCCATCATTCTGACGATAATTACTGGTGAAGGTTTAAAGCCAATAAACGGTACCGGCTATTTTTTTTTTTTTTTTTTTTTCAGATAGCCAATAAATAAAAATTGCTTGACATTGGATGTAGCAGTTATCAAATCAAGCTTGTCTACTATGTTTTTGAAAATTACCAACTATTCCCTACATCTTGTCAATCCGATTGTGACCTATAAAGTAGACTGTAATTTCTTAGGAAACCTATTTTGGGAGTTAAAATAATAATCGAAGTGTTTTTGTATTTATTAACATATTTTGTTGGTTTGTTCATTATGACAATTATCAGTGGAGATGTTCCAAAGTTCATAAAGGTGTACTGCTTTGCTTGTATTTAAATTTGTATGTCATTGTTGCCAGAGGTTTAGCCTTCGTTACGTATAGCCAATCATCCTTCGAGAAAGAGGGAAGAAATGCTGTCAGAAGTTACGTAACGAGTGCGTTCGAAACCCTTTCTCTGAGTAAGTTGGCCCGTCTTCAAAAAATTTATTCAACCTACGTAATGCAGAATACAGTCAAAATTTATGTGTAGATATAATATGTATTCTGAATAAGCGTTATTTGTATGAAATGCATAGATAAAAAGTTATTGTGAAAAAAACGTGTTACAGAGGCCCTGAATCTCATAGTAGTTTAACATATTAATCGGTCACTTTTGTCCTCAAAGAGTCAAGCCTTTAAGTATTGCTGAATACCAATAGCAATCGGTAAAGCTTTTTCCAGCACATTGGCAAAACTTCTCAACATATGTAACTAATGCAGTCTTCCATCTTTACTTGCCTTTTTACTCAAAACTATTGTACAGTTTATTCCAAATTGATAGTTTTCTGGAGGGCATATTCCTATTACGTTGAATATTACCTAGCAGCATGGAAACGAAGGGATGATGAATTTTCTAATAATTTCACTCCACTTAAATTAAAAACCACCACCATAAAAAATCCACTAATTAGGGTTTTTAATTATTTCAAGGCTAGGTAGCCTTATATTCTTTTGTTTTCATTGTGTGTTCACGGCAAAGTACTTGAAAAGTATATAAACTTTTCACTTCTAACCACTGGCAATTTATGTACCTATAACTGGTTAACTTTATCTGTAACTCTTGATGGGTTGGATTTTTAATCGAATTAAACCTAATTTCACTATGTACAACAAAACTGAACAAAACCGACAGTTAAAGCAACAACTACAGCAAAGGGAGGGTGGTTTCTTAATAATTTATTCGTAAAACTAACCACCTAAAAAATGGAATTTTGGCCCCTTTACATGATATACAAACAATGAAATTCTTATTTTATTACCTTTTTTTTTAAACTAAAGAATTCTTAAGGTATCAATTTTCTACCACTACTTAAAAAAAAAAAAAAAAAAAAAAAAAAAAAAAAAAAAAAAAAAAAAAAACAAAAAAAAAAAAAAAAAAAAAAAAAAAAAAAAAAAAAAAAAAAAAAAAACTAAA
>NC_061091.1:57890549-57905549 GCF_015104395.2 Macrobrachium nipponense
TAGGCCTAGGCCGACTACTGTGGGGCCTAAGGTTGTGTGTGAGGAGGATAGTGCCCAATTGGAGAACACTAGGCCTAGTAATCCTTCCTCCTTATTAACTGGGGAACCAGTTAGTGAGCCTAGTGTCCTTCCCAAGACTTAGGCTATAGAAACCTTCGTCGTCGGGGGCTAGGAAAGCAGGTAAGAGGAAAGAAGCTGCCTTAGGGGCTGGGAACCATGTTCCTGCCTTGAAGAGTAACAAGAAGGGGTCTTCAACCGAGATCTTGTTCCCGCCTAACCTAAAGGCCGAACTATCTCTGTATGACCGTAGCAGTACCGAGACACAGCCGGGTGCCAGGTAACCCCCTGTTTCCTCTCGGCACAATCAGCCCAGCCCCAGGAGGGATCCAGTGACGGACCTGACGCCTCACCCTCCCATCCTGAGGACAGTGCTAAGGAGGCCGGGACGGGACCCAACTCGCAGGAGCCGGAGGTCCCCTCCCCTCCTGAAGTTGCGGCAACCCGACGCAAGAAGCCAGCCAGCCACAACAACGCTCATAGGAGGAGCATCAACGGAGACCTTTCGATGCCGCAAGGCCAAGTTCGCGCTGAGAGACCAGTGCCAGCGTTGATGCCCGAGAAATCTAGGCCTAGGCTTGAGCCTAGTACCTCCGCACCACCTCCATCAGTTAGCCCAGGTACAGTGGGGGACCAGGTCCTCACTCCCGCACTGGACATTGCAAACCTGGTTAAACAGGCGGTGGAGGATTACTTAACCTCCAGAAAGGACGTTTCCCAGCAAATGGAGAAGAACACCAGTCTCGAGGAGTCTGCCAGAAAGATGGAAGAAGCCAGGAAGAAGTTCCTATTGGAGAAGAAGTCGGAGGAACGGTTTCCAGATTTGGGCGACAGTTCTGGCTCTGATTCCGAGCCCGATTCCTGCTCCGAGGGGGAGCCCGATTCTGACAGCAGTCAGACTAGCTCACCTGCGGAACCCGAGCCCTTATCATTCAACCAGATCCTGTCGATGATTAGAAGCGCCAATGGCTTAACGGAAACCGAGGAGCTAAACCAAGAGTTTCAGTCGGAGGTACATAAGGTGCTCAACCTGAAGAATTCGCAGCCCCCCTCGGTCAGCCTCCCCTGGAGCAACCAGGTTAGGCTAGCCATGGCTAGAGCGTCCCGAGAAGCCACGACTTCACCAACTAGGGTATCGGAGAAACAGAGGTGGCTTCCTATCCCTGCTCAGGGGGCCAGCAGGTATTATAGGCCTACAGGGGACAAACTAAGGGAGTCTGCATATTCCAGGGACCTTGCAGATCTCTTAGATGTCAGTCTGGACGCCTTAGAGAAGAAGCACCTCTTGCTCTCTCCCTCAGAAACCGAAGGTCTCATCCGTGCTCTAGCTCTGGCCCTCGCTACGAATTCGTGGATGGAACGTTTACTGGCTGCGCTTCCAGATTTCTTACCCGAGCTCCAGCCCCAGCAGCAGCAGAACTTGTCTTCGTTCATGCAGTGTGGAATCAAGACTCTCTCACACCAGGCAAACAATTTAGCGGTCCTGTGGGCTAACATGGAGGTGAAAAGGAGAGAGAATGCCTTCAAGGCGGCCAAATCGCCAGTAGTGAGAGACCTCCTCCCGGACTTACGAAAAAACCCGCTGTTCCAGAAAGAACTCATTCCAGCGGAAGAAGTTCGCAAGGCAGCGGAGAAGAAGGAGCGATCTCTCCAATCTAGGGCGCTCTCCAATACCGGAATGTCGGGCCATAGACCACGGCCAGCACCACAAATTAGCCAACAAGTAAGAGAAACGCAGAGACCGTCTTTTCCCGTGCGTAGGCGAGAAGAGAAGAAACCTTACTCTGTAGCGAAAGACAAGTTCCATAGAGAGAGGACTCGTCCCTTTCCATCAAAGGAGCGAAAGCAGAAAGGCAACAGAAGAGGGGGGTCCCCGCAAGAAGTTCTAGGCCAGATCCTGCCCGTCAGCGGAAGGTAGGGGGTTGCTTGGCTGCCAATTGGCCAGTGTGGCAACAAGCAGGAGCGGAAGATTGGACCCTGCAGGTCATCAAGTCAGGCTACTGTCTTCCCTTCCAGTCAACGCCCACTCTATCCCCTACCCCCATCCAAGTCCCTTCCTATCGACCGGACTCGGACCGCGGACGGGCCCTGGAGGAGGAAATATCCAAGCTACTTCAGAAAGGGGCGTTGGAAGAGGTTCAGGATCCAGGTCCAGGGTTCTACTACAGACTCTTCCTGGTAGAAAAGGCAACAGGGGGTTGGAGGCCAGTCATAGACCTTTCACCCCTCAACAAGTTCCTTTCTCTGACGAAGTTTCAGATGGAAACGGCAGACTCCGTCCGAGCTTGTGTCAGGGAGGGAGACTTCATGGCCTCAATAGACCTTCAAGATGCCTACTTCCAAGTCCCTGTTCACCCCTCCTCCAGGAAATTCCTCAGGATTGTCAGCAAGGGAAAGACTCTGCAGTTCACCTGCCTGTGCTTCGGCCTCGCGACAGCTCCACAGGTGTTCACCAGGGTCTTCAAGATACTGTCGGTATGGGCACACGCAAGAGGCATCCGTCTCCTCCGCTACCTGGACGATTGGCTCATCTTAGCCGAGACGGCTGCGCAGTGTGCGGATCACCTTCAGCTAGTTTTGTCAATCGTTCAGGAACTGGGAGTGGTGGTGAATGTCGACAAGTCGGATTTCACTCCCAGACAAAGGATGGTGTACCCCGGAATGACGCTAGATTCATCCCTCATGAAGGCCTTCCCCTCAGAGAACAGGGTCTCCAGCCTAATAACTCAAGTGCGGAGAGCTTTGGGGCCCAGCCCTCCCACTGCCAAACTCTGCCAGTCCATCTTAGGGCACATGGCCTCAATAGAGACACTAGTGCCTCACAGCAGAAGGCGTATGAGGCCGCTTCAGTGGCTGTTCAAGAAGGGGACCCCAAGGAAGGGGACAGCAAAATTCTTCTCTCTCAAGAAGTAAGGAAGTCCCTGGAGTGGTGGATGGTTCCTTCCCACCTCCAAGGGGGCGTCTCGCTCAGTCCAAGAACCCCAGAAGATCTTCAGAAGATTCGCTACTCACAGAACCTACGAGTAACCTTAGTAGCTCCTTGGTGGCCAGAAGCCCCCTGGTTCCCAGAAGTGCTGGATCTCCAGTTGGAGGACCCAGTAAGCCTACCAGACAGAGTAGATCTCCTCGCCCAACCCAACAACGGATGCCTACACCCAAATCCGTCAGCCCTCCGCTTACACGGGTTCAGACTGTCGTCAAAATCCTCCGTGGTAGGGGTTTTTCCAGGCGGTTAGCCGAGGCCATGGCCAATCCTGTGAAACCATCCTCTGGCAGATTGTACCAGGGAAAGTGGCGACTGTTTCAAGATTGGTGTCAAGGTAAAGGCATTGCCCCAGACGAGGCCACCATCCCTCAACTAGCGAGTTTTTTCCACCACCTCAGGAAGGATAAAAGACTATCCATATCGGCAGTGGAAGGTTATAGAGCGGCTTTAAATCAAGTATTCTTGTTGAAAGGCATGGACCTCGCTGCATCTCCAGAAATTTTGCTGCTCTTCAAGCACTTTAGGAAGACCTGTCCCCTGAGAGAGCTACGGACTCCCCACTGGGATGTGGCCTTAGTCCTGGAATCCTTGAGAGGTCCTCCCTATGAGCCCTTACATTCAGCTTCCTTGAAGAACCTCACCTTGAAGACCCTTTTCCTCTTAGCCCTGGCATCTTCGAAGAGGGTCAGCGAACTACACGCGCTGTCCTACGAAGTGTCACACACCAGGCGTTGGAGGGAGATGGGGTTCTCGTTTGTCCCTGGCTTTGTAGCCAAGACTCAAGACCCGTCCAAGCCAGATGAGATTTTTGTTCCTCTTTTAACCATTCCTTCCTTGGGGGATTTTACCGGCTTTGACAAAGAGGAACTGATTCTATGCCCGGTCAGAGCCATGAAAGCCTACCTCAAGAGGACTAGACAGTTCAGACCCGCTATCAAGCGGCTGTTCGTGGCCACGGGCAAGCATCCGAAAGAGGTGGCTAAGAATACCATCTCCTTCTGGATCAGACAAGTTATAAGGAGGGCCTACGAAAACAAGGAAGTACCAATGCCGAAGGTGAGGGCTCACGAAGTGAGGGGCATAGGCTCCTCTATGCTCTTCAGGAAGAACCTCTCAGTGAGTCAGGTATTGAGAGCAGGCACCTGGAAGAGTCAAACCACCTTCACCTCCTTCTACCTGCGGGAAGTTACATTCAAATCTCTGGAGGTGTTCTCTCTGGGCCCCATTGTCGCAGCCCAAGAGATCCTCTAGGCATATCGGTCACCCGCGCTGCGTACCTCAAGTTGGAAATACACACACACACTCTCCCGGCAATTCCCGCCTAAGTCTGGCCGAATGTAAGGGGTATGAGCGAGTTTCCTGGTAGTATCCTACGTATGAGTATGCTGTTCATGACACGACTTGGCCACTACTGACTTACCTGGAGAGTAGAATGATGGCTAAGAATCCTTCAGGAACAGCTCTCAGAGTGAGTATTAGTACCATAGGTTAGGACAACAGCCTTGGGTTCTCCCCTATTGAATCCTTACCATGTAAAGTGTCATGAGGATAAGCGGGTCTGGGTTAACAGCAGGTCGCGTAAAGTTATTGACTACTCTTCAAAGGGTGCATTCAGGTCACTCACCTTCCCATCCTCAGTTCGAGTCTCCTTTTGTTAGACAACCGACGGTTTGTACTTAGTCGGAATAAAAGTAATTTTGTCGAAAAATTATTTTTTCCTATATACAAACCTAGGTTGTCTAACAGATTAATGGCCCTCCTCATCCACCCCTCATTGAGTTATGGCCCCCCTTTGAAGAGTGTGTCTGTTTAGACTAAGTATTCTAGTGGCTCAAAGAATGGTATCACAATGACCTACCCAAGCTGGCCCGGGCTCACCCAGCGCAGTTACCCCAGACCCAGGGACAGCGATTCAAGTTTGAACTCTTTGTATGCGGTAGCGGCG
Source organism: Macrobrachium nipponense (assembly GCF_015104395.2). Classification (NCBI taxonomy): domain Eukaryota; kingdom Metazoa; phylum Arthropoda; class Malacostraca; order Decapoda; family Palaemonidae; genus Macrobrachium; species Macrobrachium nipponense. The sequence continues at coordinate 57,895,538 of NC_061091.1, forward strand.
GCGTGTTCCCGCGGATATCCCCTTTTGTTAGACAACCTAGGTTGTATATAGGAAAAAATAATTCTTCGACAAAATTACTTTTCTCTTGCATCTTTCATGCTGCTCGTATTCTTATTCGTCTTACAGGAGTGCTATTATCATTATTGCACTTATCTTCCTTTTACTTGGTGCCATGATTTAAAAACACTCGCTATATAAAGATACTACAGGACTGAAAGGAATACGGCCACACCATATTAACTCTGTCCTCTCAAAATATGAGTAGAGCAAGTCCTCTGCGTGTATGGGCAATACCCAAGGAGCGCGCTAATCCCGGCAGGACAAACCCCATGCCAGTCGAGTACGTACGGCTGCCTCCTGTACAGTTAACAGGACCGAGTTGCTTTCCGAGAAGCTCAAGATATCTTGATATATTAATTTATTTTTGGCACGCGCGTTTTTGCGGAACATGAAACTTACTGCCTGTGAAGTAGACCAAGATCTTTGGTGGTACCATATATTTACATTACACAGATCTTTCCTGAATGTTTTGTCGATGAAATCAATTTTAAAAGTAAATATACAGGGTGGGCCAAAAGTAGCCTCACAGTTAAAACAGGTAATACGCAGTACATTTATTTTTTTTACAATCAATTAAGTAGCAGATATGAAGAATGCTGCAACGTTGAAGGCGGACATTTTGAGCACTTTTGAGATTAAATGTTCCTAAATAAATGCAATTGAACTGTAAGACAAATGGACACAACAGTACTACTTAATTGTTTGTAAAAAATAAATGTACAGCGTATTCCCTGTTTTAACTGTGAGGCTACTTTTGGCCCACCCTGTATATTGACCATAAAGAAAAGAGAGCGTGTCTTTGTTAATGTATATATCGAATCAACTCAAAACTTATGCAGTATGGTACACCAATGCCATAATTGCTCTCTCTCTCTCATTACTAAAACATACTATACAAATATAGTATCACTCAATCTCGAATAGAATAAAATAATGGACCGAGTAGATCTACAAATAGGCCTAGGCTTACACAACCTTGGAGGAATAATGCCATTATTCCTCCAAGTACACAACGGCAGAGACACTCTCAACACTGGATTCGTTCCTATATTGTTCCCCACGTTTTTCGTTGGACAATGCTCACATTTAACTCTCTATTTCATTATGGAAGATCGCGTTTCCTATTATGCAAGCATTCCGTTCATTGAGGTGGCATAAATTAATTTCTATAAGGTTACTTGGTAGGTTATGTCGAAAAAAATTTTCATTTTGCTCAGAACTGCCGCTGCAAATTACAACTTGAACAAATACTGTAAAAGGCCCCATAGACGTTACGATCGCCGGTTCCGTTTATCTGAATCAGAAGTAAATCTCACGGCCGTATGCCAAGAGAAAATATAGGGACTATAATATAGACCCTATATTAAGTTCCTATGCTTAGAACATATACAGGCCCTATAAATTTAGGGTTCCCTATAATTTAAGGAGTGGTTCCAATACTATTTAAAGGGTGGCCCAGACATGCCTTTCGCAAGCCCTATAAAGGTGGCCCAGACATGCCTTTCGCAAGCCCTATAAATAAATAGTAGTCATGATATAAACGCTCTGCTGGTGAAAAACATTTACATTATCAAAAGATGTCTTACAAAAATAACTACATAAAGAAAGAAAGGTATTGCACAGGTGGGCCAAACTTCATATTTTATGTCAAGATTTACAGGTAAGAATTATTTTTTGAGCATTGTAGTACATTGATGTTAACTCGTGCATTACACCCTTTCGGGGTGAAAATGCAATATTTTCAAGGCATCATAATAGGTAGATCGTTTTGTGGTGGTGTGAAACAAAGTGATAAAATAGTAGTTGCAAGTAAACTTGCCATTTGAATTTTTAAATAAATTACATTCCTCCAATAGATATGATAGCTCATGCATGGAAAAGGTGTTGGTTTTTAACAGATGCTAAAGGTTTATCTGTTTTCAAGAGAAATTATTGTACTTGTGCAAAGTTTACATTAGGTTTGGCTTGGAGAAGTTGACAAATTCTGGTAACTAATCTAACGAAATCAAAGTAACCTAGGCAGGGGGTGACCCCCTGGAAGAGTATGCCAAAAAAGGCCTTATCCTTTAGGTTCTAGCAAAATTAACTAATTTTCATTCAGATCGACTGCCCCATGCTCTTAGCAACAGAGGTAGGCACGAGTCTTTATCACATTGTTTTTGTGCTTATATGTCAGGTGATGAGCTATTCGTGAGTGATGCAATGCTAATTTTTACTTATTTAACATTTACAATAAGTAATGTACCAGGTAGGTACAGTAACATAAGGTGCCTTCATTACCTGTAAACACATGCAAAAGTAATTTTTATGTCTGTATACTGTACTGCAGTGATTCTCAACCAGTGCCAAGGCACACTGATGTGCCACAAGATTATTTGAAGTGTGCCGCGAAATATTGTCAAGGCACACCTGAAAACACGAAAATGGGTATAGATTTTGGTTTTACATGAATGAAAAGTAATGCTTTCCAACTAATTTTAGCAGTATGGTGACATTTACTGAAGTAGATTAAGTTCTTATTTATACCCGGTATTTTTTTATGTCTGTAGTTCTACCTTATAATTACATGTATACCCTTTTAAATTTTGCCAAGTATACTGTATGCCGTGGTATTCTTATGAGATCTTAAGTGTGCCATTGGTAAAAAAAAGTTTGAGACATTTGCTGTACTTAGTTTACTTAGGCAAGTTATTTTATTGGTTTCTGCTAAATTTGTTATTTGAAAGGTTATATGAAGCTGCCTAGATATATTATGCTTAATACAGTAAAAGATTATACAATTTTTCAAGTAAAAAAGTTGAGAATTATGCCTGGACATGGTTTGAGGGAAGTATTTCATGATTTTTTTTCTTTTCCACAGGCTGTCCTGTGCCTTCTCACCTGCAGGTCCTAACTGGATTGAGATACATTGCCACTGGGAACGACCAACTTGGTATATCAGATTGGTGTGACGTATCACAGTCTTTTGTTAGTAGATGTGTTGGCAAGGTAGCAGATGCAATTGGAAGTTCGTGTGCAGAGTTCAACAAGTTTCCAGACCAAGATAATATTACCAGGATCAAGCATGAATTTATGACTATAGCTGGAATGCCAGGTGTAATTGGGTGCATTGACTGCACTCATATTGCAATTGAGATGCCAAGTCAACCGCGTCTGAAGTTTTCCGCAACAGAAAAGGTTATTTTTCATTTAATGTACAAGCAGTCTGTGGTCCTCAGTTGCAGCTGTACAACATTGTAGCTCGGTGGCCTGGCAGTGCACATGACAGCAATATTTTTGAAAATAGTCGACTGTCAGGAACTCGAAGATGGTATTCTGCCTGGACACTTGCTGGGTGACAGTGGCTATCAATGTTGCGAATATTTGTTGAGTCCTCTGACAGCTCCTCATTGCCGCGGAGAGAACCGCTATAATGCTTCTCACATAAGAACACGAAACACTGTTGAGAGAGCATTTGGACTATTAAAAAGATTTGCATGCCTTGGAAAGAAAATGAAGACTTCTATGAGAAACACCAAACACACAATTGTTGCTGCTGCAGTTCTCCACAATTTGGCCATCGCCTACAGATACAAGAGGATGAATTGAGGCAGCAACCTCAAGCAATGAGAAATATCCAAGGAGTTTGAAAGACAGCAAATCACAGAATATTTTGCTTAGGAAAAAAAATAATCACCACCACTATAACTGATTCACTTAAGGTAGATTCTCGGATGAGCCTTATTCTTACGAGAGTTTGTTTGGTGGCCGCTGATTGGCTGGTACCGGGAGGTAGGCAGCTCCCAGCCAATCAGCGGCCGCCAAACTAACGTCTCGTAGGCATAAGTATCACCCAAGAATCTACCTTAAGTGAACCAGTTATAGGCTTACAGTTACCAAAAACCAAATTCAAAGTACATAAAACAAACAAATCCTGACACAAACTTTTTTTTTTGTCACCTTACTGTATATACAGTACAGGTTTGGCAAATAAACCAGAAACAGTTATTTGTAATTTTAATTTCCACAAAAATATACAGTACAGTAGTCAAAATACATTGCAGACTGACTAGAACACAATGCACAATTTCATCAAATTCTTTTGGTTACCTGTCCAAGTTCCCCTGTTACTTCCAACAGTTTCTTGCCTACATCAACCCAGATTTGATGAGCATGGAGACGAAGGATTGCATCCTTGTTTTCTTTTCCTTTTTTTTAGTTTTTCTTTCTTAATTTCAATATCTGTGTGTGTGTGTGTGTGTGTGTGTGTGTGAGTTTTTCCAGGACATGAAACTTACTGCCTGTGTAGAAGATAAAGATTTTTGGTGGTACCATATATTTACATTACACAGATCTTTCCTGAATGTTTTGTCGATTAAATCAATTTTTAAAATAAATATAAAGAGACTATAAAGAAAATAGAGCGTATCTTTGTTAATGTATATATCGAATCAACTAGAGACTTATGCAGTATGGTAAGCGCGATCTAGGCTACCCTGTCACACACTATCCAAGGAATCTGTGCACCGGATCCATCTATCGCCACCCATCTTCGCTTCACAAGTCCACCACCAATACCATAGTTGCTTTCTCTCTCTCTCTCTCTCTCTCTCTCTCTCTCTCTCTCTCTCTCTCTCTCTCTCTCTCTCTCTCTCTCATTACTAAAACATACTATACAAATGTAGTATCACTCAATCTTGAATAGAATAAAATAATGGACTGAGCAGCTCTACAAATAGGCCTAGGCTTACACAACCTTGGAGGAATAATGCCATTATTCCTCCAAGTACACAACGGCTCGCTCTCTCTCTCTCTCTCTCTCTCTCTCTCTCTCTCTCTCTCTCTCTCTCTCTCTCTCTCTACTGCATTCGTTCCTATATTGTTCACCACGTTTTTCGTTTGACATTGCTCAAATTTAACACTATTTCATTATGGAAGATAGAGTTTCCTATTATGCAAGCATTCCGTTCATTGAGGTGGCATAAATTAATTTCTATAAGGTTACTTGGTAGGTTATGTCGAAATTTTTTTTTTTTTTTCATTTTGCTCAGAATTGCCGCTGCAAATTATAACTTGAACAAATACTGTAAAGGTTCCCATAGACGTTACGATCGCCGGTTCCGGTTACCTGAATCATAAGTAAATCTCACTGTCTATGGGGTTACCGTGGGCGGAGTCCGTTGGCCTCTCCGACCAACTCGCAACCTGCCGTTGCCAGGTTCGTGGCATCCGATTTGGTTCAGGTGGCCGGAAACCTCCACGTCTATGGCGTCATCTCAAGATTTACTTCAGTTTCAACGAAACGATGAAGCGGCACCATGACAGCTGCGCCCGCAGATAAGGAGTTCTGGGAAGAGTTTATTGAACGTCGTACGAAAGCGAAATTAGGATTATGATAAATAACTTGGAAAATTGTGCACAAAATTTTTAGATTATACATGGAACAGAAATTTTATTGAATATAGTCAAACTTATTTTATGTATGGAAAATAATGTAATTTAAACAACAGTACACACAAACACACAATATATATATATATATATATATATATATATATATATATATATATATATACACACACACACACACACTCATGTGTATGTTAACGTCTGTATGTATTAGTTTAAATTACATTGTTATTTGTCGCACATAAAATAAATTTATGATAATACTTTCAATAACATTTAAATTTTCATCGTTTAAATAAAAATTGTGTAGAAAAAATTTGAAACTTCTACACTTACTTGGCTACAGAACCGTAAGTTTAAGGGCCTATTCTGCTTTAACGAAACTATAGACCTACTGTATGCTGGACTATATACCACAAGACTATGAATTGCTTTCCATTTGTTTGGGATTATGTATGCCGCAAAGAACTTGTGGCACGTAAGCGAAGGATGTCCAGCAACCTCTCGTATAGTGATTTTGATTCTTATACAATTTTTTATTTTTATTTATTTTTTTATAAGAGGGGAGACATTATGTAAATTATAATTCCATGTTGGTCTGCTCGTCCGTTCTCGGGTAATTAAACCAATCGCCGGGGTAGTTTCAAATCAGTAAGTAAATAAACAATCGTGAGAGAATTTACTTCGTTCACGCTCTCCTTTTTTAAAAACGCTGTGGTTTTGCAGTTTCTGCTCCAAGAGCGCAGTCAGTCTAGCGTCATAACTGACCGGAGCGTCCACGTCCTAACTACCAGGTTTCGGCAAACTGAAGTGAATCCGAACGTCCATGGGCAACGCGGATGCGCGAGACAAAACGGAACCTGGTCCGCCGGTCGTATCGTATCGTTTACTGCATTTAAGTATCAATGATTTCAGAATCGTAGAATATGATTGAAAGTTACAGGACGTCAAGCAAACACAAAAAGACTGAAGCTCCTCCCCTTACTAAAACTGCCAGATGTCGCATTATTGAGCAATAATGTCCAAAGATTTTAAAAAAACTATCCTAACTTTCCTTGCCGAGTGTACTATTCTGCTTAACAGATTACGTAAATTATTAATTTTACTGCATGCTTCGGTATGTACTATTCTGCCCACACAGATCTTATGATCGCGTTGCAGACGTCATGGAAATTGAGATGAGAGCAGTACTACGTTCATTTGTACAGGGCAACCTGGGTCCTGGTGCATTGTTGGCACTGTTAAAAGCAAACAAGAAGGAAAATGCCAAACGAAATGCTGGACAAGGAGGAAAGAGAATATGGTTCTAGTGCTTTCCTGTATACAAAGATGACCATGGTCTCATAAGTGGCCGAGACCTCCAGAACAATAAACACACCCAGCCCGACATCGCCGCCAGTGGCAAGCCATAAGTATTACTACTTTATTTATAATGCAACTAAAGGAGGGGGTGACACCTACCAAATGTGTGCAGTTAATTTCTTGCTCGAGGAAGACCCAACGTGGGACCCGTGTGTGTTGTATGGAAAACAGAATGCATAATTTCTTTCACTATTTACTGCGAAATTATGGCTAGAGGATGCGTATAATTTTCATCCAAGTTATCTATATTTCAGTTTTTAAAGATTAACACTGTTGCAACAACTAAGACCTAACAACCTTTGTCGATATTAATTAGGTCTTAGATATTTGGTTTTGTATCATTACGGCCGAAGCTATCGCGATTCACCAAGTATTTCTTGTTTTTTCCTTTCATTCAGGATAGCTGTAGCAGCCACACAATTTTGAAACTCCTGAAGTAAAACTACACCAGTAGGTTATGAAGAGGATGAACCAAAAAAAACTTTGGGGCTTACAGTAATAACCGATTGCTGACAAGTTATGATGATGTTCTTCATAACCGTTTCAATGGTAAGTCATAATACAGGTATAATCGACTAGATAAGATATTGAGGGTCTCCCACCGGCCACAGAGAGAGAGAGAGAGAGAGATTATAAACCGCTTACGTGAACAGAACACTGAATTTGGACCAAATGACAAGCACTAGGAACTGATGTCATTCAACGCTAATAAGGACAGTAAAAAAGCTTGAAAGGTTTAACAGGAGGAAAACTTCGCAGTTTCACTATGAAACATTTGTTAGGAGTGGGGGGACAGCAAGATGAAAGAAAAGGATGATAAGAATGGAGGTTCAGTAATAGGAATAATAAAAGGGGTTGCACAGACGCACGCATGTGCAAACACTGAACCGCTAGGGGGGGGGGGGGGACCTACAGTACCTCTCTGGATACACATTTTCTACTTGCAAGGTCTTCAAAGATGGAGAGAAGAGAAGAGAGAACCCAAAGCCCTACTTTCTCTGGCTGATCCACATTTTCACCCTCGTTACTTTCGTTTGCGCTCTTCCATCGCCCTCCTCTGCGATTATCTGGAGCAACTGCTCCCTCTGACCTCCAAAAAGTAAAAACTATGTCAGTGACCTTAAATCATTCGCCTCAATAACTGAGGCTCCCCTTGCTCACTCATGGCCTGGTCGAGATTTCAAGTACAGTACTGGAGTGAGGCAGGAAATGGTCACCAAAATATATATAAATAAAAAAAATATACTTCCGACAACGGAGACTTCTTTCCACTTGACCATACATACGCAATAACTAGCACTTATAACGTCTAACAAAATAAGTTTATTATGAAAACAGCCTTTTACAATCTTAATCAAGTCCCCTCAACAACCTAACTTTCTTTTCTGTTCCACCTTTCAATGATCCTTGTACTTCACCGCCTTCATTTCTGGATAGATCTACACTGCTTTCACCAACATCCTCTTTTCACAAACATTCCAACATCCTCTTTTCACAGTCTTCAGCTCTTAGTGGCTGGATGTGTCCCAGTGCTTCGCTTGAAATTTCATTACATCAAATCGCATATATTCTGATCCTTCACACAAAAACGGTCCTAACCATCATCTGTTAAATTTTAGGTGAAACTCCCTATCTCTATCTTTACTTAATTCAAGCTCGAATCATGCTTTTCTCGCTTAAGTTAAAAGTCAATTACCTTATTGCGATTCTAGTAATTACCTGACACTACATTTAACTACAATATAAAAGAAAAAGAGAACGATGATCATGAAAAAAGTGTCTGCCTTGAATTAACAATGACCACATAAGGCACACAAAACGCTTTTGTTTTCAATCCACACCAAATCAAGGCTTTCACTTGACGCGTAAGCAAGGAAATTCACTCAAATGAAAACATCCTACATTAGTGAAAAAAACGAACAGTCTGATGGGAAAAAATCGATGTCAACAAGTCTGAAAACACTCAATGAAGTCGATGATACGCATCATCCTGAGACACACTTCATCAATGGTAAACGTGTTTGACGACGGTTTGCACGTTCGGTAAATTTGTTGCTTACGTGGAGTTGCCAACTTTTTTTTTATCCGTTCAACAAACATATGTATTTCATTTAACAATATGGAGTAACATGCTGTCTCCAGAACTTGTCGTGATGTGACGAAATTCTTGACGCTAACTGTACCATCCGTATGTCTGAGACAACTTTACTGTCAAGTAGTATTTTTCTCATTCACTCCAGATAAATTTCATGATCTACAAGACGATGCTTTTCATCACTCAGCAATTTTTCAACGGGCAAAGGTGTTAAAAAGAACATCAATAATTACTAAAAGGGCAACTCACGTTCTTTACTAAAAAGAACATCAATAATTACTAAAACGGCAACTCACGGTAAAGAACGCGAGTCAACTCGCGATTACAAAGAACCCACAATGAATCCATGTATTCCTATAAAACTAGTTTTACTTCACAAAACCGTACATAAAGCACTGAATAGTGTAATCATCATTTAAAGACAACCCGATTTAAAATCGACGCAAACCCCTAATCATCCAGAGGGGTGACCTAACGAAGGTTTCTACAAACCCTTTCATAACCGTCCGTCCGTTTTCGAGTTAACTAGCTATAATAATCACATTCAGCGACGCGGCCGATTAATTTGTAATCACGACCGCGACAATAATTAATTGGCTGCATTACCATACTTACGTTTGGCTCTCCTAAAATGTTATAGAATATAGAATTTGGGCCAGAGGCCACGTGCTGGGGCCTGAGAGGTTTAACAGTGCTGAAACGGAAACTTTACAGTGAAAAGGTTTGGATGGTGTAACAGGAGGAAAAGTTAGCAATCCTACTATAATAAACTATTGGAAGAGGGTGTAAAGTACGACGGAAGAAAGAATATGAACGGGGGTAGAGGAGAAAAAATTGAAAGGGGTTCCAGCTAAGGGCCGGAGTAAGTAGCCTACTCTTATCAACCTGTAATAATCCACCAACGCATTGTGATCATATCATAATAGCTTTCACAGAAAACGAAAGTTGGTTGGCTTTCTACTAAACAATCAGGAAGAGAGAATGGGTTTAGAGAAACTGTAAGTGGGAGAAACCGGGTGAAAGGAAAGAGAGCCTAGACACGCGACAACGGCATCAAAATCTCTAACATTCAAGGTCAAACTCTGATCTGAAAACCCTCTTCTCAAG
>NC_061091.1:57913049-57938049 GCF_015104395.2 Macrobrachium nipponense
CAATACGAAACCAATCTATTTCAGATAAAGAAAAAGCTTGCCAGATATATAAATATATATATATACACTGTAAACAATTGAACAAAGCTGTAAACACTGTCGCAACTACCAAAGAAAAACAGCAGAAAAACAGGAAGGATTACAGCCTCAAGATCATTCCCAAATGAACAAGCCAAGTTATATTTGAGTAACTCCTAAGGATTCAAACTACTATCACAAAAAGAAAGAATACCAGTGAAAGAACACAACCTGGACCTAAAGAATTATGAAACAAGAAACCGAGCGACCACAAGATAAAATCAAAATACACTGCAATGCAGAAAAACTCAAGGGCAGCGGAGCTAAACAAAATTAAACATGATCACGACACCATCATGACTGACCTTTGTCGTCAAACCAAAATATTTACATACAGAAACGGTACTAAACTTACAACTACAAATCAACGCTCAACATTCACTATTAACATTACCACAAGCACCACGGATGTTTCAAGTTTACTATAGTTGTACCTTAAATAAGGGCCACTGGTGATTCATGCAACAATCACGCAACCTAGAGAGCCTAAAGTGGGAGTCGACCAATGACGTAACCGAACCTTTCCAATGCACTTTCCTTGCATAGAGGGCAATATTCAATGAACATCCGGTGCATATTTATAAATACTTTATTACACGAACTAGTTTGGCGGCGTTAATTCGACTAGTTAGCAATAAAGAAAATTGATTCCTGAAAGGACGACGAAAATCAATGGCAGAGAGAGAGAGAGAGAGAGAGAGAGAGAGAGAGAGAGAGAGAGAGAGAGAGAATGTGTGTTTCAGTCCCAAGGTCAAGGTACAAGTTGCTAAGCATCCAACCGGTAAGATCATCTTCATTTCTTCCCAGACTACGAAAATAGGTCAACCCTCTATAAATGAAAGGCTAACTAAATTACTTTGAAAGTATAACAATATATTAAAAGCCATACAGACCAACAAAATTATATAGTTATTATATATATATATATATATTATATATTGGTATATATATATATATATATATATATATATATATTATATATATATATATATATGTATACCTAATATATATATATATATATTATAACTATAATATCTAGTGGTTATTTATTCAAAAAAAGTTACAAGCTATCAAATACAACTGGTCCTCATTATCAAATATCCAAGAAAAAAATCAAGATAATTCTAGTAACTGTACTATTGCACAGAACAACTTTATATGACAAATACATACATGTTTACCCGTAAGTCTGAATCACATCTGGAGAGAGAGAGAGAGAGAGAGAGAGAGAGAGAGAGAGAGAGAGAGAGAGAGAGAGAGAGAGAGAGAGAGAGAGAGACATGAATTCTGCTATCGCTTAAAAAGTCCAAATCTAAATCAGTCCGTACTCTTGCCCCTCAAGTTAATGAATATAGCCATTCCATTTACTATTCAAATACAAAGAATAAAAATCGGCGCACACCCCTTATCATCCAGAGGGGTCACCTAACGAAGGTTTCTACAGACCCTTGGATTCATTTTTGTTTGTTTGTTTGTTTGCATAGCGTTTTAACGTTGCATGGAACCAGTGGTTATTCAGCAACAGGACCGTCGGCTTTACGTGATTTCCAAACCACGTCGAGAGTGAACTTCTATCCCCAGAAATACACATCTCTCACCCCTCAATGGAATGCCCGAGAATCGCACTCGCGGCCACAGAGGTGGCACGCCAACACCATACTGACCACGCCACTGAGGTACTCAGACCCATTGATAACCGTCCGTCCGTTCTCGAGTTCCCTAGCAATAATAACCTTCAGCGACGCGGCCGATTAAATTGTCATCACGACCACAATAATTAATTCGCTGCATTACTCTACTTACGTCTGGCTCTCCAAAAATGCTATAGGGTAGAATAGAATACAGAATAGGCCAGAGGCCAAGCGCTGGAACGTAAGAGGTCAATCAGTGCTGAAACAGAAACTGACAGTGAAAAGGTTTGGAAGGTGTAACAGGAAGAAAACTTAGCAGTTCCACTATAATAAACTGTTAGAAGGGGTTGTAAAGTACGACGGAAGAAAGAATATGAACGGAGGGAAGAGGAGAAAAAAAAATAAAGGGCTCCAGCTAAGGGCCAAAAAATAAAACACATTTCCCCAATACCTACAGTACACCGCATGAGGTGCACTGACGGTACTACCCGGAATTTATACGGTATTAAACCTGTTTTTAACGATTCAAGTCTTCTACTCTTATCAACCTGTAAACTCTTAACGCATCTTGATCCTATCAGAAAAGCTTTCACAGGAAAAGAAGCTCACTCGACAGAAAACGAAAGTTGGTTGGCTTTCTGTTTTACAAAACAGAAAGAGAGAATGAGTCTAGAGAAACTGTAAGGGGGAGAAACCGGGTGAAAGCAAAGAGAGAGCCTAGACATGCGACAACGGCATCAAAATCTCTAACATTCAAGGTCAAACTCTGATCTGAAAACCCCCTTTCTCAAGTAGGAACCCGAATTTTGGGTCACCACAACATTTCCATACTTTCAATTGGTTTCTTTCCCTCTAACATAAACGCACGAATCTCTCTGTCATTCGAAAGTCCGATGTGGGAAGAGTAAAATTAATCCCCACAAACATCAGAAATAATTAACATGCTACGCTATCATATACATTTATTTCTAGTCTGCAAATATAAACCTCTTATCTTCATCAAATTTCTTTCTGTAATAAAAAAAAAATAAAAAAAAAACTCTGTTCCCCATAAACACTTGTAATAATTATATTTAACATCCTACGTTATATTTTATACATTAATTTATTTGTATAGTCTGAAAATATAAACCCATTGTCTTAATCTTTACATTATATGATTTATAAAATTAATTTTCTGTATCTTTTATCGTCACCAAGTTTTCTTAAGTTCTTATTCCTAAACCCGCTTTGCCAATTGTTACTTATTTGAATCCAAGTGGACAGTTTACGTTTGATTAGACCTAACCCACTTCAAGCTGATGTCTTCAAGGGCGACTAATAATCATACATATATATAATTCCACATTGTACAATAATATAAATAATGTCAAATATATAATTCACATTGTACAATAATAAAAATAATGTCAAATATATAATTCCACATTGCACAATACCAACACTACCCATACTAAACAGTTTAGAAAATGAGCCATTTTCTTTTAAAAAATGTTTTGCCATCACCAAAGAAAACGGTTAGGGAAGACTTCTGCGTTATGGGTAACTATACTATAACTATACATATATTTGAAAACTAAAAGAATGCGAAACATTTAAACTTCAACAGTCAAGATAATCCTTCTAGCAAATACATGTCCAGTTAGTGACTTAGCAGATTTTAAAAAGAATCCACAGCATTATTTCATTCCACTTTAACAATAGAGCAATATCCTCTATGGCCGAGTATTCCACTTTTTAATTTTCTGGAAGGAGAAAACTCATTGGGAGGGAAGAAGGGGAGAAAGGACATCTCATAAGAAAGCCGATTACTTAACCAGTAACCTAGTTTTCGAGGTGGAATTAAATTCTGAATGGCACCCAAAATGGGGTCATTAGAAGGGTGCAAGTCGCAGGGTTGGTCGACGTTCACACGATATTCAATAATCAAAATCAATAATTGGTAACGCCACCAACTTTATATGTACGGTACTGGTAACAACGAGCTTTGCTTTTGGTACACGTCCCCCACCCCCTTTTCTCCCCACTTGTCCCATTCAAAAGTAACAGTAACAAGACCCCCCCCCTCCTCATTACAGTGCATTCTACCCACTTCTGGCCATCCCAGGTCCCAGTTCCATATTTTATATATATATATATTATATATATATATATATATATTATATATATATATAATATATTATATCAAGAGAGAGAGTCCCTATCCCCTTTAAGGGAACCACTACGTGGAGAGAGATTGAAAGTAAATGAGAGATCGTGAGCCCTACTTTCTCTTGCTGACATAGCTTTTCTTCTTTGCCAATTTCCTCTTCGCTCTTTCGTCCTCTCTCCTGCGAGGTACCCGGGACGACAAAGATTTCCTTTCTCATAATTCATTTTCTCTGGCCTCCAAAATCTGCAGACTGTCAACGACCTCAATGTTTACTTCAGCGACTAAGTAGTGCAATATTCATGACTCAGTCTAGGTATAAAAAAACTAGTGGGGGTCAGGAAACGACAGCTTACAGTGAAAACTAAATTTACACTTGACAATCAGCGGTAATTATTTAAAATATAAAATGTATTTTTCAGGTAAAATTGCAACATGACTAAGTTATACAAAAATTAAAATCTCGGTTTCGTTGGTTTAATATCAAGGTTACATAACACCTCCAGTTGGGTATCGTGAGATGTAGTTTTAGTGAAGTAACCTACAGTATTAAACGCATTAAAAACCAGACATGACCCATCACCCTCATTAAGAAATAACGAACTTAACCAGAGCTAAAGTATCTAAACCTCCTTTTTCAGCAAGGAATCAATTACTACATATGAGGAACAATAGTTTACAAAGGGCCTGACCATACTACACGCCATTTTTTCTGAAATAATAATAATAATAACAATAACAATAATAATAATAAACTATTCCCAACCTTTTACTTTTATGTGCGCGCTATATTATAAATATCGACACTTCAATTCTCTTATAAAGATCTAACTCCGGACATTTAGACAAAAATAAAGCAAATGGACAATACGAACTTTAGTAGTCAATTATTGTATGGATGCAAATTCACATCCAAATGAGTTAATCGTTAATAGCACACACTCATTCCTGCTAGGCGGTACTTTTCTATAAAGACTACCATTCGTTTCTATCTACATTCAGACAATTTAAACTGGACTACTTGAGGTTTAATACTTTCCATTTTTTATTAAGGGTCAGGCCACCGGGCCGTGGCTGAAAGTTTCATGGGACGCGGCTGAGTTTCATACAGCATTATACACTGCAGAAAATTCGATGCATTTTTTTTTTTTTTTTACTTATTTACCTTAAGAATAAATCCAGAGTGGTAGTATGACTAGTGCCCTAAAAAAAACTACTATCAGTCTGCCATGAAGTTTTCAATTGTCTATTACAAAACTCGCATCTTCGAAAGCACATTTCCTTTTCCACCAATAGGCCCCTACAGTTCTCTTCGGTGGGGATCAACTCCCAAAGCTCGGATATTGCTCCTCCACAGGATCATGTGAACATTTGGGAAGAATATGAAGGGGAGGGTAAATGTAAGGTTTCAGCCACATCTCATCTTCAAGGCCAGAGAGAGAGAGAGAGAGAGAGAGAGAGAGAGAGAGAGAGAGAGAGAGAGAGAGGCTTACTTTCGTTGATCTACCTTTTCTCCCTCGCCAATTCCTTTACTGCTATGTGGAGCAGAAGCATCTTTTCTCTGTCGTTCATTTCTCCATGACCTCTAAAAAACCAGAGAGAGACTGTGTCACTGACCTCAATCCCGGCCCTCGATGGCCCAGAAGAGATCGTAGACGCCTGAGTAAGTCGCGTGATGTAGCACAACAGTCTCAACCCCCTTCCCTACCCCCCCCCACAGTATGTATATATATATATATATATATATATATATATATATATATATATATATATATATATATATATATATATATATATATTATATATATATATATATATATATATATATATATATATATATATATATATATATATATATATATATATATATATATATATATATATATATATATATATATATATATATATAAATTAAAATACATGTCAATTAAAACATAAAACCAACCATTCTTAATCGAAAAGTTCATAAAATAGTTAAAATTGTAAAACAGAAAAAATAAATATAATAATAGTAAAGAGGAAGGGAATAACAGTATTAAAAAAAAAAAACACCTGCTCTGTCAGAAAATGACAGTTGAATGACAAGGAGGGAAGGTAGAGCCACGAAGGAAACATGCTCACGCCAAATACAGGGGTACAGAAGTGGTGTGCGAGTTCAATCCTAACGCCAACTACTTAATGAATAATGACTCAAGAATGGGCAGTTCGCGTGTCTTGTTTGGCCCAAGATGGAAAACTCTGTGTATTTGATATCAACATGGCAAATTTTTTAATGATTTCTGACGTTAGAGAATTCAGGGTTGGACAATTTACAGCCAGTACGATGGCTAACACCTCTGAGTCAGCTCAGACCTTCAGCAATCTTTTGGTCGATCCCACGTAAATCCCCGAATCACATTTGGGGCAACAATATTTATAAACGACCATTGCTTGCAACGTTGGACAGAGCTTGTCTTTGATTTTAAAAAAAGAACCAACTGTAAGAGGATTTCTTCGAATTAAAATAACTTGCAGCAAGCTAAAATGTTTCTCAATAATTAACTTTATATCCTTTCTAAATTTATCCTCTTTAATAAAAGGAATACTCGCATATAGTTTCTTACGAGGAGCCGTACTAATAGTTGGTAAATCAAGTGGTTTCTTATTTAAAAAGGCTTTACGGCGTTTAAAAAAGATACGAGATGGATAAGTTATCAGTAAAGTACCTACATAAAAACAACTTCATTGTGAAAATGGTCCCTTGAGGAGTTTAAAGAGTAATCTCTGTGAAGCAGAGTAAAAATCGAAGTTACCTTATAATTAAAATAATACGAACTATAAAAATTGGAACCAAGTCCAGAGAAGGTCTTTTTTCGAAACACTGAAGTGTTAAAACGATCATTACATCTAGAAACTAAAACATCTAAAAATGCCAACTGATCATTTTGTTCCTTCTCCAAGGTAAACCTAATATTAGGCGAAATGTGGATCTAAAAGGACAAAGGTATCCGTCCACACCTTTTATAAACAAGGTAAAAACTGAGGGGGGAATTATCAAACAATTTCTCCTCCAGGGAGCACAAAGATATTGCAAATATATGGTACTGGGTTCAATGAAAATCTTATCTAAAATAACCTCAATTGTCTCCTTAACAGAAAATTAGTAAAACGTGACTACATCAAAACTTGTCATAAAAAGATTGGAGTCCTATTCTAAAATATAGGACTTTAATTTTTTTTTTTTTTACAGTATACTGATTGGAGGCAAACGGTTCTAACAAAGGAACTAGATATTAGGCCAGTTTATAGTTAGGTGAATGAATAGAGGATAAGATTGGTCTCATTGGAACACTTTCTTTGTGTGTTTTGGGCAAACCATACAAAATACCGAGAGTTCCCAGAGCAAAAGAGATCGTTATAAGTAGTTGGGTCAATTATATTTTTGCAATCAGGTTTGCCAATTTTTGGGAATTTATTATCCATTAAAATCACTTCCATCTTACTAACATAATCGGCTCTATTCATGAGAACGGTACCTTTCACCTTATCTGGTCTAGTAATAATCAAATCTTTATTTTTAGCTAACGTTTTCAAAATATCCATTTTTTTTTTTCAAGTCCAACCAGTGGTAGTGGTAATATTCCTGAAAGTTCTTCGAGTGATTTCTGATAGTGACATTGCAGTTTACTCGTGTCAAATTTAAATGGTTGTTGGAGTCGATGGAATAGTGACTCAAGTAATATGAAAAATCTGTTATAATTAGGTTTGTAGCATGCCCAGCAAAAGTCCAACCCTAAGGATAATAAACATTCTTCACGTTTAGATAAGACATGAGGAAAATTTTAAAATTGAACTCAGACATTGGTTAAGGTATGTAACACAAGATTTTGCAAAATTTTATAAAATGACATTGTTGGATATTAGAACTGTGGTCAGAAATATTTTTGTTGAACAAGTTTGAGAGATAATAAAATCAATAAAAGCGTGCGCTTCGTACACGTGGATATAGATCGTTTACATGGGACAGATGCTTAGAAATATAAAAATTCTTAGGGTCGATCTCTATGTCCAAAAGTTTGTTGGTGGCGTCTACATGGAACTCCGTTCTGTATAGAGAGGCACGGTACAACTTAAATTTTATCTTTGTATGAATTCCAGAGTCAACTGAAGATTATCAACCTTCAGAATGGATCTTGTTGGAGCACTGATACACTTTATATTATCTATCCATTATCCTGAGGAATTTTTTAAACATGGAGTTCCTTTTGGAGGACCCTTAAAGTATCTTACATTTTGGGATATGTTAATCCAGTTTGCTTACTTCACATTGGCGTTCATCAATGACATAGCTGGTTCCAACATTGCAGTTTACAAAAACCAAACAAAGCTTCAGAGGCTTCGAGATTTTGCATTCAGCACAGTGGTTTTTGCCTGTGGTGTGTTTGTTACGATTTCTTTTTGGGGGATTTACAATAAAGACAGAAACCTGGTATTCCCGCCTATTTTTGACTCTTGGTTTCCTTCTTGGCTGAACCATAATATTCACACAACACCCTTAATTGTAGTTTCACTTGAACTTTACATGGTTCCTCACAGATTCCCAAAACGTCAAACATGGTTGTTTGTTGTAGCTCTTTTATTTGACATATCTTGCCTGGGTGCGTTATATTGCATATATACGGGTTCTGCCTATGTATAGGATGGCAACCCGTTGAATGTTTATTTTATTGCGACTGTTATACGCAAGCATACTGTTTCTACTTCCCATTCTCGTCTGAGTGACATCGAGGTAGAGATATTTTCTAAGTTCCCATTTGGTTTCTTCTTCAGTATAGGGGAGATGACTCAAACTCCTGGTTTCAAACTTAACAGTTTTATTACAACTCCATCACAGGAGTATAGGAAGAGTTAGTTCAGAGAACTGCTCTGATTGAAGAGAAGTAGAGATCTAAAATTACAAAGTCTTTCACTAAGATAGCAGACAATAGCTATCTCAGCATATACAACATACAGACATACGAACATGTGACTCGGAAGTCAAGTGTTTCCTCTGCAGGTGATAGGTCACCAGCTTCGCATAGGAAGGAGCTGTGACCTGTTTACAAGATAGTGTCAAATGATTACACAGGCAAATGCAAACCAGGGCATTGCAAGCATAGCACGGCAGTGTCTGGCTTACGTCCTGTTATGAACACCTATCACGCTCCTATTTCGCCAATGACCCTTCGGGTCATGGGGGTTTCTCGTATATATATCAAATATATTCAATAATAATGTAATTTATTACACATATGCTAGTGGCCACTGGGTGTATCCAATTCTTGCACATTTACCAGGAGGATGAAGTGTAGTGTTTATATCATTAATCTCTGTTTTAGCCAGTTTATTTTATATTCTTGGAGAAGGTATGAACAACAGAATAAGGGCCCTGACGATGTTACAAGCTTTTGTTACGAAACGCGTTGGCAATAAATGAATATTTCCCGTCATCTGGTTGCCTCCTTATCACCCGATCTACATGTACCTTACCCTCTATTCATTCACGTAACTATAAACTGGCCAAATATCTAGTTCCTTTGTTAGAACCGCTTCCTTCCAATCAATACTGTAACAAAAAAAAACAAAAAAAATGAATTAAAGTCTAATATTTTACAATAGGACTGATCTTTTTATGACAAGTTTTGATGTAGAGTCACTTTTTACTAATGTTCCTGTAGAGGAGACAATTGAAGTTATTTTAGTTAAGATTTTTATTGAACCCAGTACCATATATTTAAGTATGACCGCAATAATTTTTAGTAGTTACTACAACTGGCAGTGCTGGACACTGCCTTTATTTTTAATGATTGTCTGTATAAACAGACTGATGGGATGGCAATGGGACCACCCTTAGGTCCCATATTTGCTAATATCTTTATGTGCTCCCTGGAGGAGAAATTGTTTGATAATTGGCCCCTCAGTTTTTCCCTTCATGTTTATAAAAGGTGTGGACGATACCTTTGTCCTTTTTAGATCCACATTTCACGCTGACCAGTTCCTTTCTTTCATCAACCAGCTTCATCCTAATATTAGGTTTGCCTTGGAGAAAGAACAAAATGATCAGTTGGCATTTTTAGATGATTTAGTTTCTAGATGTAATGATCGTTTTAACACTTCGGTGTTTCGAAAAAAGACCTTCTCTGGACTGGGTTCCTATTTTTATAGTTAGTGTTATTTTAATTTTAAGGTAAATTCGATTTTTACTCTGCTTCACAGAACTTACTCTTTAACCTCAAGGGATCATTTTCACAATGAAATAGAGTTTTTATGTAGGTACTTTACTGATAATTTATCCATCTCGTATCTTTTTTAAGCAATGTAAAGCCTTTTTAAATAAGAAACCACTTGATTTACCAACTATTAGTACGGCTCCTCGTAAGAAACCATGAGAGTATTCCTTATTTTAAAGAGGATAAATTTAGAAAGGACAAAGTTAATTATTGAGAAACATTTTAGCATGGTGAAAGTTATTTTAATCCCAAGAAATCCACTTACAGTTGGTTCTTTTTTTTAAATCAAAGACAAATTCTGTCCAACGTTGCAATCAATGGTCCTTTATAAATATTCTTGCCCCAAATGTGATTCGGGGATTTACGTGGATTCGACCAAAAGATTGCTGAAGGTCGGAGCTGACTCACACAGAGGTGATAGCCATCGTACCGGCTGTAAATTGTCCAACCCTGAATTCTCTAACGTCAGAAATAATTAAAAAATTTGCCATGTTGATATCAAATACACCGACTTTTCTATCTTGAGCCAAACATGACACTTACACGAACTGCCCATTCTTGAGTCATTATTCATTAAGCAGTTGGCGCCAGGATTGAACTCATTCACCACTTCTGTACCCCTGTATTTGGAGTGAGCAGGTTTTCTTCGTGGCTCTGCCTTCCCTCCTTGTCATTCAGCTGTCATCTTCTGACAGAGCGGGTGCTTTTTTTAATACTGTTGTTCGCTTCCTATTTACTATTATAATTATTTTTTGTCTTTTACAATTTTAACTATTTTAGGAACATTTCAATTAAGAATGGTTGTTTTTATAAGATTATATTATTATATTATATATATATTATATATATATATATATATATATATATATTAATATATATATATATATATATATATATATATATATATATATATATATATATATATATAGATATATATATAATATATATATATATATATATATATATATATATATATACATACACACACACACACACACACACACGCGCGCGCGCGTGTATATAAGAAAAACAATTTACCCTCCACTTTTATACCAAATACTGTCGTTTGCACTAAAATATTACAATATCATCAATCTTCCAACATATCCTTTAATGAACTAGATCAAGCTAACAGCTTTTATTTAAAAGCTAAATTAGCATTTCAACACTAATTGGGAATTAGGACGGCTATATGCACTGAACCAAAACCTGGTATATGTTCTGAAAGCAACATCGATGGCGGAAAAATTTTGCGACCTTGAATTAACTGACAAGATTCCCTTCGCTTTCGTACTTCTTCGGTAGCCTTGAAATCGCTCGCTTTCTCTTTCCAGGTGTAACGGTAACTTTCACTTGAACTGTACACCGTTACGCCGACGCTTTCATTCGATAGCGCTTCCTTTGTTACGTAACTCGCTGTCCATCCCCACCCCTCCGAATATCTACGCGTTACAATATTAGCTTACCGCAAATTATTTGGAAATAAAAAAACACCACACACACAAATGTTACAGCATGTCACAACTTTAATCTACCCTTAGGATTATGACATTAAGGTGCTATCAACTAAAGGAAGGCGGCCCCTAACTAAAATATAGACCATCATGGAACCCCTTAACCCTCATCGATTCTAACACAGTTACATCGGCAACACATAATACCTCAATTGTTTAACGGACGACACGGAATGTTATTTATGTTATTTACAATGTTCATTTTAAGAACAGAATAAAGAATTTAGGTATAAGCCCAAGCGCTGGGACCTAAAGGTCATTCAGCGCTGAAAGAGAAACTGATAGTGAGGTTTGAAAGGTTAATAGGAAGAAAACCTGGCAGTTACACAATCAATTGTAAGGAGCTGTTGGAAAGTCAGATGGAAGAGAGAATATGAACGTTGGAACAGCAAAAGGATCTGTTAATAAGCATAAGCATTTCTCATTCAATTTAAATATTACCGAAGAAAAAAATACAGACCAAGTCACTTCCCTAAAAAACAGGCTTAAAAGTCCATAAAGTCCATCGTCTTGGGTTTCCAAACATAAGTAACATCATGGTCTACAATCTTCCGATTCCAATCAATGGTAAACTATGACTAACTGCCTAGTGATTCCTGTAAATGGTAAATTCCACTGTTTTAGGATTCTAGTCCATACTAAGTTGACCACTGTCTTGTGAATCCAACCAATGATAATTCCCGACCCAGCATCTTGTGATTCTATTTAAAGACTTAACAATGACCAACACTAAATTTAATTTCAGAAAAAAGAAAAAACGACATAATCACATTGATCCAGAATTGTATTGAGTACTTGTGTGATTTATGCATTTTCTATAATTCGAATGTCCGCTTTTGACTCCAAAAAATACCATCAATTCCAATGTGTTTATTGACCACCCTTTGATTTCCAAGTTTCTCGACCTAATGGATTGTCCCATCTACCCCACACGCAACCTATAAAGCCCCTTATTCAATGAAGATGTTAGCGTGCATCAACTGCTACCAAAACGCTAATTCTCTGCTGTGACAAAAATTTAACTGCCCTATCTCGCCAAAAGTTTACATATCAGGGGGAGAGAGAGAGAGAGAGAGAGAGAGAGAGAGAGAGAGAGAGAGAGAGAGAGAGAGAGAGAGAGAGAGAGAGAGAGAGAGAGAGAGAGAATTAACCTTTTCTATTTCGCCTATTTGCTCAAGTCGCTTTCAACCCCCCTCTACAGCTGTATGGAATCACACACCTGCTTTTCTCCCTCTCGCTCATTTTCTCCGACCTCCAAAACCTCAAGACTGGGTCAATGACCTCAATAATTCCATAGAGCGACCCAGAAGCCCACTATTCTTGACCCAGCACAGTCACACTAATGGGTCAATGATAGCTCCACAAGTTTCTCCAAATTAAGAGCATACATCTTGACAACAATATCGACATTTCGTGATTCATATCTTCACACACACACAAAAGGTACGAACAATCACAATATCCACTATATCCATCTTGCTTTCCCGAATAAAACTTACAATTTGTAATTTCACTCATTTCCATATCATATCTGGGAATAAGGGAAAAATATAGGGCAAATTTGTGGTAAACTTAAGCTTTAAGCTTAACAATACTAGTAACTTGCATTATCATCTCTCTACTACAGGAAAATTATGTAGCAAAAATTATTAACAGTATTGTCCCACAACGAACGTACGTACGTGTGTGTGTGTGTAACTTTAAATCGAATAAAAACAAACTGTCCCAATGATCCAATCACCCACTACTGTACTTTCATTTTCAGGGGAAAACTACGAAACTCACTCAAATATTGTAGTTACATCACATCTTTCTTACTACAAGCTCTATTGTTATCTCAATCCCGCTGTTATGTTAAAGTCTGACCCAGGGCTCCCTCCTCACATTGCTTTTTGTTTAATATGCAGTGATCAATGTTATTTTAGGCAAATGTAGCATCGAAAATTAATTTTTAAAAACTGTCTACTAATTAAGATACCATTGTACATGCATTCAGACTGAAAACCTTATAAGAGGTTGGGGCTCATACAAACTAAAAAGGTCAATGTAATTGTGTCATATTACCAGAAGCTTTGTCTTGTGTAACCAATCTACAATATTTACCTAATTTGCG
This sequence comes from Macrobrachium nipponense, assembly GCF_015104395.2. NCBI lineage: Eukaryota > Metazoa > Arthropoda > Malacostraca > Decapoda > Palaemonidae > Macrobrachium > Macrobrachium nipponense. Next base: position 57,926,783 of record NC_061091.1, read on the forward strand.
CTTGATCGTTAATTTGAAACGGCACCGCCAACCTCTGACAAAATTCCCTCCTTTTTTACACTGTAATAAAGGTCATCTCTCTTCCTCTTCCTTTAGATCATTGTGATGAGAGGATCCTTTTTTCGCTCTCCCAGAATTGTAAATTATAATATAGAGCAATCTCTCTCTCTCTCTCTCTCTCTCTCCTGACCAAATATATCCATTCTACTTAAATGAGGGCCACTGATGATTCATGCAACAATCACGCAACCTGCAGCGCAATGAATGTGCATCTGAAATGAGATCTAGATAACCTACAGTGGGACTCGGCCAATGACGTAACCGAACCATTCCAATGCACTTCCCTTGCATAGAGGGCAATATTCAATGAACATCCGGTGCATATTTATAAATACTTGATTACACGAACTAGTTGGCGACATTAATTTGACCAGTTAGCAATAAAGAAAATTGATTCCTGTAAGGATGACGAAAATCAATGGCAGAGAGAGAGAGAGAGAGAGAGAGAGAGAGAGAGAGAGAGAGAGAGAGAGAGAGAGAGAGAGAGCGCAGGGGGGTGATGAGCAAGGACACTCCCAAAAGAAGAGGCAGAGAGAGCTCACGAAGAGTGTGAGAGAAGGAAGAGAGAGAGAGAGAACCACGATTGTCGAGAAGTTGGAATAGACTCCGAAAAGAAGAGTAGGGAGAGGGAGAGAGAGCACTCAGTGCCAGAGAGAGAGAGAGAGAATTTCAGTCCCAAGGTCAAGGTACAAGTTGCTAAGCATACAACCGGTAAGATCATCTTCCTTTCTTCCCAGACTACGAAAATAGGTTAGCTTGGGAACAATAAAAAAAACACTGTCAACCCTCTTGAAATGAAAGGCTACTAAATTACCATGAAAATATTAACTACACACACACACACACAATATATAATTACTAGTACCTCCTTAAACTTGAAATCATTCTAGTGATTGTACTATTGCACAGAACAATTATGTCATAAATACATACATGTTTACCCGTAAGCCTGAATATCACACACACACACACACACACACAGAGAGAGAGAGAGAGAGAGAGAGAGAGAGAGAGAGAGAGAGAGAGAGAGAGAGAGAGAAATATCTACACGTATGATTCTGCTATCGCTTAAAAAAAGTCCAAATCTAAATCAGTCCGTACTCTTATCCCTCAAATTAATGATGGTAGCCATTCCATTTATCACTACTCCAACAACCCCCTTACCACATTACCCCCCCCCCCCCTCGTATCCCCACTGACCTACCAAATCCGTAAGTAGGTCACGATCCATTTACCCGTTCCCCACACGGCCCAAATTTTCCTTTGAAAATCTCATTGCATCTCCTTCACCCAGATTTCTCGAGTGACCCAAAACTTCACCCGCGTGTCATAAGGGCGGCGCGCGTGCGTCCTCGGAGGGAAATAGGGAGGGAGGAAGTGGGGAGACGGCCATCATGGGTTGGTACCGGGGGTGGGGGGGAGAAGGAGAGTACTGTGACGTGTGTGCATACTTCACCACCTCGTCGGCGGCAGCAGAGCAGCACCCTTTCGCTCGCAACCGTTGGCCGCCGACGCGACGTCCGTTACGTCGAGGTTTCTAGATCGAAAAATGAAACCAGGACTACGGAATACACTTTCGAAAACCGGAGGACTGAATGAGTTCCCTAACGGTGACTGTTTCGTTGGCGAAGAGAACGGTATACCAGACGCTCTCCATTTTTCTTTCAACGTTCGCTGAACAGAGGTCGGGCTTTGAAACCGTTCTAGGTCACGCACCTAATGATGAAAAAAAGTATAACGGGAACAATAGACAACCATACTTATGCTCAGACGTATGTAGTGTGTGTGTGTATGCATATATATATATAATTAATATATTATATTATATTATAATTAATATAGATATATGTATATGGTATGGGTATCTATATATATTAATATATATATAATATATTAATATATATTATAATATATCAATATAATACACACGCACACGAGTTTGAAGTGTTCGCCCTCGATGTAGAAAAGAAAAATGCCACAAGCTATAAATAAAATTAAAAAAACTAGCATCCCTGTAAATTAGTAAATTAATAATCAACTAAGATACAAGAGGCGCCATTCAAGCTACACAATCATCAAATTCAAACCTGCTACGTAATCTTAATTGTATAAATAAAAAAAAAAAAGCCCCGTTCCCTTATTAACCACCCCTAACCTCGGCATTAGCAGTCAACCCCGGTAGGATCAGTCTGCTACACTATAACAGTTTTAAGCTTTCTCTTAAGACCTGACACACACTCCCTCTCTAACGGTCATGCCACCTGTAGAGCGGACTGTACGAAGCATCCCGTTGGTGGAAAGGGAAACCCAAGTACTGTTGTACGGCCATGTCCCACCAAGAGAAACTACAAACCTGTAACTGTCACACTATGGTTAAGGAATCCGGGGAAAGTCTGCACAGTTAGGTAGGGAGTGAGAAAGTCTGCACAGTTAGGTAGGGAGTGAAAACATCCGAACGGGTTTCCTCGAAATGTAGGTTGGAATTAAAGCCAACCTCCAATTTTCTTTTATAACGTAATGTGGATATGAATTTGTAGTTAATACTAGACAATTAGTGTCAACATTTAAATAAATTCTTGCTTTGTAAATCATAAATTTATTTGCGTACTTCAGGTAAAAGACCGCGATGAAATGTCAATCAGGGTCAACCGATTTCTGAAATCCCAATAAAAATTCGTAGTAATTAAATAAATAAAAGCTTCGTCACACTGGTTGTCCAACGTGCTACTCCAATCAGGCATTTCTCCCCTCAACTGTCAACTAATTGTGTTGCCCACACGGGTGGAGAACATGTTCCCCTGGTGCGTAATTAGCAGATGACCTAGAATGCTGGCCTAAACGCTTTTACACTGGGGAGGGGGGGGGGGGGACACAAACAAATGCAATTTTGGCGATGATTCAATTAACGCTACCATGAGCAATTTTAGAAAGTTGGATTAATAACTCCCAACAGAACCAAGCCTTAAAATGGAAAGTCATGAGACACACCTCGTCAACTAGTTCACTTTGAGAGAATCCCATGGACACGCTCAAGTATCACCACTTACCAAGGAAAAATGAGCTTATTTTCTCATCAATGTGCATGTCCAAACGTGATTTCAAATTTCTATCAGTTTTAACGTTATCTGAAACGGCATTATTATGCATCAAAGTCAAGCATTTGAACACTGAATTACAGAATTTACTCATACAGATTTTGAGGGAGAAGTAGCAACCACATGTCGTAGAAGTTTCTTGGAAAAAGAGAGAGAGAGAGAGAGAGAGAGAGAGAGAGAGAGAGAGAGAGAGAGAGAGAGAGAGAGAGAGAGAGAGATTCAGTACAGTAATCTTCTAACCATACTGAATAGTACAATTTCCAGCGCCGATAACAAATGTCCATTATTATTAAGTTTAATCTTGTCAGTTTGTCTACAATGCCCCACAAGCACCTTCTCTAACCCCTTTTAACATAATGCTTCGGCAGAATATATTTACAAGCACGCACTCTGTCCATCAAAGCCTGAAATAGCATAACCTGCATTATGAACTATTATAAACATCACGTATTCGAGTCAATCTGTTTGTGCGTTACAGGATTTGCGTCATACGGCTTCTCGATGCCTGGCATCAAGGCCAAAGGATACGAAAGATTTGTATAAAAAAAAAAAAAAGTATGACCTCGGCTCCTTGCACGCATGCGCTGGCCGAGGGATATTCTGAAAGATCTCTTCTTCATGGGACAGAATCACCTTGTCGAGGACCTCTTGTACTTGCATGCAACCACTAGATGGGATAAAATTTAAATGACTAATGATCATGCATCCGGCTATTCTTTTTTTTCACTCTTCGCGACCTTCTACCAACAGCAGCCCACTATTAACCGGTTACCCAATCCATTAACTTGGGTCACTAGATACATACTAGACAAAAAAATGCCCATTATCTTCTTACTCCTTAGCAATTTCAGAGAGAGAGAGAGAGAGAGAGAGAGAGAGAGAGAGAGAGAGAGAGAGAGAATGCAAAACTGTATTAGATCACACCTATGACTAACCGTTTTTCTTAATAAAGTCATTACCAAATGGCTAAACCATAGACCGTTTTCTATCATCGTTACCATTTATCAATAACGACAGCACCCATAAGGCAAGAAACAAACGCGATTAAAACAAACTGAGAAACCTAATCTTTGAAGGCTCTGTAAAGCTGATTGATTATTTGCAATTCCCGAGTCGGCTATTTTTCTTTGTCACAAGTAAACGCCTAAAGCGGAAACGAGTCACGAGTATCGTCTATACATCTACGTTTTCTTTAACTAAAGGGGCAGAGCAATAACGTTTTCTATTACAGAAACAACGGAACAACCATAACTAAAAGAAGTGTGAAGGTCATTCGCACAACTTGGCTACTTGGAAAAATAGTATACCCGGAAGAGATACGACGTTTTGATGCTAAAAATGCTCTAAGCAAATGCATTATATTACTCTCAAACACGCTGTGTAAACTTGACTGGATACATATGGATTATATTTGTTAATTCTATAAAAAAACTAAAACATACTCTGCTTCCGCCTTCGCCTGCCAAACAAGGAAGTAAAACGTTGTCCCTCTAGCCGTGGAGAAAAAAAAAAAAAAAAAAAAAAAAAAAAAAAAAAAAAAAAAAAACTGCGACCTTCTGCAAAACGAAACTGCGAATGCATTCTCAACCGACGTCGTTCAATCAATACGACCTTGCAATACCATTCGGCAGAAGGACGTCGGAGGGAGACTGAGCGAACTTGAGAAATATCCCGATTCAGGGCAACCTGGCCACTCCCCAAGGACGCGTACCCTTAAGGTCGCATTAAAGAGGATAACTTATGATCCCAGGGCCATACAAGAGCCTCTTAAGGTCACGCCGTGAATTTAAGGCTAAAGAAAATGGGAAAAATCGATGCGATGCGCGGCCGGGAAATAAGAGGTATGACGATGCCATTTTCGGAGGTTTTTAAAGACTGAAAAATTGCTTTCAATTGCCTTTCAAATCCCCAACAGTTATTAACGATATACAGGATTGTGGCCAGGAATTAAATTTAATATTACTAATACCTGAAGTCATTTACGACTCGTTATATATAACTCCATATAATCAAAAAGGGCACACAAAACCGCCTATACCAACACTAAATAGATTTTATTTTTACATTGCTGAACTGCGATTATTACAAAACTACTAAGAATAGTTACGTAACCATTTCTTGTTATAATAATCGTGAAATGTTCCATAAGTTAACCGTATTAGTTTAATTCCTGCCATTGTTCTGGATCACGTGAATAATGACGCGTTTTAAGTTTCACATTTTTCAACAATATTCATATGATGGATTGGTTTACTATATATGTGATTTATATTATTTATATATATATATATATATCTAATAAAAGGAGCCCATAAAAACATCAAAATGTAGAGAGAAAAGTACTATATTTCAGAGACTGCTGTCTCTCTCCTCAGGAGAGAGACAGCAGTCTCTGAAATAGTACTTTTCTCTCTACATTTTGATGTTTTTTATGGGCTCCTTTTATTAGATGGAATTCTGTTGTTACAGAACATTTTACCAGTCTCATATATATATATAATATATATATATATATATTATATATATATTTATATATATTTATATATATATGTAACTATACATGTAATATAATATACATGCATACAAACAACACACAAGGAGAGAGCACCCAACGAACGGTAACCTCAACCTTCCTTTCATTAACCGTGTTCTGGTTTCTGCCTCTTAGTGTGCCACTGTCATCCACCTGCTTTCAGCCTTTAGCCTTCGTCACCCACAAAACCGAAGGTAATCTGGAGCAAGAACTACTTCGGAGAGAGAGACCCGTAATCCGGGCCTTTTCTCCACCTTCGATACACTCCCCCAAAACCTTCGGGTTGCCTCCCCGGGTCAACTATCGGGGCCCTTTCACGTTTATAGGTCGTTGTCCTCAATTCATAGCCAGTCTGACCTTCCCCGTGAAAAGTAAAAATGCCTGACCCTGGACCAGGTCAGAATCCGCTCGTTGATCTCGATACTGTTTCGCGCCAATCTCCTCTCTCTCTCTCTGTCTCTCTACGAGCGCGGTATGTGTAATTCTTTCCTTATTTCAGAATAACTTTTCACAACCATCATTACTAAATTTTTTTTTTACAAATCACTAACAAATAGAATTTATAAAAATAGGGGATGCTAACATCCTTAAACCAATTTAAATTTTAACCTATTTTAACAATATGATCATTAATTATTTTGTCAAGGAATTTTCGATAAAAACACATTAAGTCACGAACAAAGATCTATATTAAACATCAATGAAAATTCTACGAAAAGTGCCAAAAGGTTTTGCGCACAAACTTTGTTGAAATTATTTTAAAAAAACAGATGCTTGAAACCAATAGAACACTTACAAATGAAATGTCACAGGGACAAGTAACTAGTTTTGAATAGATTATATATTATACATATTATATATTATATATGATTATATATATATATATATATATATTATATATATTATATATATATATATTATATATATATATACACACACACACACACACACACAAAAGTGAAGTAAAACAGTAAATAAAAGTAAAACTCTTACAAGAAAACTGTATAATAAAGAAAAACCTGAAACCGTGACAAAACTCCAAAACAAACTAAAATAAAAATCGCGGAGGCAGATCAGACTCCACCTTTAGATCCACAGAAAACGAACACCGCACACCAGCGCGCGCGCGCCAAGGAGAGGCAGGGACGATTGAAAGAAAACTGGAATATCAAGGATACACACCGTCATTGCTCTTCGAGGACTCGCCCGAAAGGACATGATATCTCCTTCGGAGCGCCTAGTCCCTCCAATGACATCATCCAGTGACGTGACTGTCCCTGGTGACGTCATTCGAGATAATTTTTTGTCACACGATGCGCTTAAGGGCGAGAATAGCCGTGTAACGCCAAGGAATTCTTTTTAACCTTATCTCTTGGTCCTCGAAGTGTAAATATAAACAGGAAATGGCAATACTGTTATTCGTTGCGTTTCAGGTTAAAAGTAGATCAATCATAAGATCAAAGTCTAATTTCATTAGTATTGCCATATTCTGTGTGGCTCACTTCATTAAACGACAATACAAGGGCATGCTGATATGATTGTAAACAAGGTGAGAGAGAGAGAGAGAGAGAGAGAGAGAGAGAGAGAGAGAGAGAGAGAGAGAGAGAGAGAGAGAGAGAGAGACTTTCATTATATGCTTAGATGACTAGGCCATTTCTTTTCAAGTAAACGCCTCAGAAATTGAACGACCTTCGAATGACAATATCGGTATGCGACATGACTCCCCTTTTACCCGAGTGGACAATTACTTCTAAGTTCACTTCACGAGTGGATATAGTATGTAAGGATGAGTAATATTCATATATAATATATATATATATATACACACACAAACATTCATATATAGTACACATACTTTTCATATAATTTATGTAATCGCGTGTACACAATACATTACACGTACTTATGCATACTGCATTCACACACACAACCTTATTAGCCGAAGCAGCTCCGGCAGAGCACGTAAAACCACACACCCTATTATAGGAAACGAAAAGCCTTCACCTCAACCTCCAAATGCAACCCACAAAAATTTTCCTCGGCCTCCACCTCAAAAACAAAGTTCATCTCCACCTTGACACCCTCCACGTACCCTACATCCGTCGGCAGATATGGAACTCGATATAGAGTTCAGAAGGCGACATATTTTCTTATTGAGATCACGATCAAAAGGTAGGTACGGCGTCCGACCCCACCACAATAGGTCGGCCTGACCCTGCTGCCCCTAACCTAGAATTTGACCGTGACTTTGGCCAGGCCCTTTACCCACATCGCCTTTAATGTGTCAATGCTGCCTCTCCATCCCCACGCCCTGGTTTACATTCGCCAAGGTCTCTTTCCAGCGGTAACCTTAATTGCAAATTGGGTTCGCAACGGCTCCTTCACCTCAATCTTAGAAGTGATGGCTAAAAAAAATAACGCCTTTCATTAACCACCATTGTACTCCAAAGTGACATGGGTTTTTTTATATGTTAATGTAATTGTAAGTTCATTGATAATAGTCCTTTGACCATACACCAATTTCCATTTACTTCGAAATACGAGGAAAATCTTCAAAAAGCATTGCATTCCTTAGCAAACCCAAACATCTCTACAGACAAGACAGCCTTCTTTCATTTCTATGACAAGGTCTCGCCAACCTATATAGCAGCAGTGAAAAAAAAAAAACTAATACACAGGTAGAAGAAATAAGTCATACGGATGATAATTATGATGATAGGCGGTGTTCTACTACAGGGAAATGTGTGTCAAGGGAGCCTCCGAACGAACGCCTTCACGGACCAGAAGTCTGTGAATGAATGGAACACGCCACTCGGGAACGGGGGAGGAACCATGGTGTGTAAATACTTTCATTTTAAAACTATATGTAAGGACACCGTATTTATTTTAAACTTCGTTAACATCATAGTAATACAGCAAACAGAAATTGTCGATAAAATCGAGTATACAGAGAATTACGTCTTCGTTACACGTAAGATCTCACGCACGGCAAAAATGGACTAGACCACATCCCTCCCAAGTCACCGAGTTCACATATTGCCACGCAGCTCCTCCCGCCCCCAACCAATGTCAAGAGCGCCCCCACCTACCCTCCTCCTCTTGCATCGCAGCGAACAGTAACGGAGACTAAAATAAAACCGGATTATGTAATACTGAAAAACTGGAAACGCTACACAACACCAGTAAATGACACGTTTTATTTCAACTGAAATTCTTGGATTTTAAAACTACCTACCTTAGTGAATAGATCAGTTAATATATAATTTTACCCATTTTCAAAATTCTCTCTGAACTACGTGTCTGAAATTATTCGTTTTTGGTATATTTCGAGATTTGAACCATCGTCCAACAAATAAGGAAAACAGACCTCTTAAATAAACGCTACAATCAGAAGGTCCCTGATGCTCTTCCGTCTGGCAAGAGCATGTACTGTGGATTCAACATTGAGCTTGTCGTACTGCATTAAGAGTGCAAGGATCTCCCGTAACCTCGGGACAAAACACATCTTGTCCTTAAAACCTCGGTAATGTGAAACTCCTCCATTACCCATTAATCACGGCAACTATACGGATTATTTCAACAGACTGAGTAGCTGGGTCACAATGGAAACAACCAACATCCACAATTTTTTGTTTGTTCCGTTGCAACACTCGATAAGAGTTACAATAGCGAGAAGGCACAAAGCAACTCCCCCAAGGTCTAATAATGGACTCGTCCCGCTTCCTGGTTGGTAGTGCGCGGAACTGCATTGTCGTGATACTTTTGTGGTTCGAGGCAGATGAATAAGCATATTTCTATACAGACGTACGGACAATATAAACAAAAATATATTTACGTACATGTGCCAAGTATACGTTCCTTGGTTTTGCTAGAGTTACGTGGGCATATGGTAATAGCAAAGAGAAGTTATGATACTTATCAGGTTGAGATTTAAAACATTAAAACAATGTACCATAAAAATAGTAATTAATGAACACATTGCTATTTAATATGTATAAACGAGGAGAGAGAGAGAGAGAGAGAGAGAGAGAGAGAGAGAGAGAGAGAGAGAGAGAGAGAGCATAAGCCTACGAACAAAGATGCTCTTCTCCCAGCTGTACGGCTATCCTCCTCAGCCCGTTAACGGGACTCCCCGCCTCAGCCGAAATGGACCCGTCCACCGGGCCGCCTCTCCGCTAGGCAAAGGGAAAGAACTGCTATGCAGGTAACGCAATGCCTCAGTTTGATAACTGTAAACAAATAAGCATAGCGTTCACCTTGCCGTCAACACCCATCAATGGGATTCGTAAATACGCTACAGAAAACACACGGCTGCCGAAGGGGCGTTACCCTACGGCGGCGACAGAGTTCACAAGAAGTCCGGAGAGAGAGAGAAAAATCAATAGCTGTCTAGTGGCAGAGACTGAAATCAAGTGCAAGGTCAACCCGGGGGTCCGTTTAACCTCGGACTTGACCCCGTTACCTGCCAACGGTTTTGACACCGTCGTGTTCAGTGACCTCGCTCTCCTTTAGTGTGTCGAGCTTTTGGGGGTCGTTTCCCCGGCACAGTCGGTCATTGCCACGGCGGAGAAGAACGGGTTGGCCTCGCACAATTATGGCAAAATGGTCATGGTCACCGATATACAGTTCGCCTTCAAGGTTAGGCCGTCGTCATCGTCGTTTCGGAGTCAAGGTGCGGAGATGTGCAGAATTCGGAACGGTACCTTCAACACATCTCACGAGACATCTTCGGTCAATGAGAGAACAAAAAGTAGATCACATCCGTGTACTTGACACAAATGATATAAATCTCTCCCCGCTTCTCAGTTTGTTTACACACACACGCACATAATATATATATATTATATATATATCTATATATATATATATAATATATATATATATATTACACATATATACATATATATGTAAATGAAATTTCAATGAGTAATTGCTTTATGTTTATCAACTCTGCTACATAAGTACATCCTCTTTCTTTCTTTCTGCCACCACTATCATCATCATCTCTCTCTCTCTCTCTCTACTCTCTCTCTCTCTCGTCTCTCTCTCTCTCTCTCTCTTCTCTCTCTCTCTCTCTCTCTCTCATCTGCAACAATTTGTTTCCCGTTTTTCCTTGACACTGGTAGTACCTCTACCGGGACAGACTGTTATATGGGGGTCAATGACAACGCAAGCCTTGAAATTCAACGATCGGCTGCGAGCCTTCGCTGTAAACACATAACGTCATCACACTTATTATACAACCTGAAGAAATCCACAAACGGCGGTCACTACCCCGCCCCCACCCCCACCCCCAAACCCCTCTTACGATAAAAATTATCGTGGAAACTGTTTGCCTAAGTAATTCGATTTATGCTTTAATTAATACTACTTACTTTTAGGGCCATTTCAGCCAATTATATTTTCTTCTTTTCGGAACTTTCCTTTACTAAAATACGAAAGTGATAATAAGTAAATGTTCTTGTTGACCGTGAGTGTTCCTTATTTCGAAGGTAATCGAGCAAGTGACCGACCCTCGGACTCTCTTCTTAAGTAAAAACATTTTAAGCAAGTATCAGAATTACGTGAAACTTCCGTTG
>NC_061091.1:57940046-57957546 GCF_015104395.2 Macrobrachium nipponense
TCAAGTGGGTTGCCTCAGGTGTCATGATAATGGGGAAATAAAATATGAAATTACCTTATAAAACAATAGCTACTCATTGTTTACGTATTTAACCGTTTCGTAAATTTCATTTGATCAATAAGTGATTACTGTTCCATGTGATTATGTATCTGCTGTCTTGCACTCACTTTCCCCTTTCTCCTTTCGCACAACAAGTATCTTGCAAGGCAGACCACGACGTTTCGGTTGAAGCAACAAGTTAGCACTTACCCATCGTGTTACTCTTTTGTTACGTACCTTTATGAGTATAATTTTGCCTCGTCAAAAGAGGCATTTCTAACCAAAGATTTAATTGTGTTGAAAAATAGATATAGTTTTTATTGCTTCAATTTCAACTATGTCACACTGGGCTTTAAATGTATATAGATATTACAACATCTTTTAGAGTATTTAGCATGGTTGTGGATAGCACACAATACATAATAATTATGTGAGTTGCTGTCTCTTCTACCATGAGTTTATGGATTAGCCCATTCCGAAAAGTTTATTAGCTTCCTTTCTTGTATATTGAAGATGTATTGTATGTGTTTCAAAGAATATTTATTTCATATAAATTGAGTCGCGGAAACTCTAGATGTATATAATGTAAATTTTTTAAAATTATGAACTTTATTATCTGGTACCTGTTTATTATCATCATTCTTGCACCTTTAATTTGTTCCCTTTAGACATGAATAGGTTACCCATGTAAATAAAGGTGTGAAAAATAAAGTATATGTGCTGTTTGCCCTTATTTCATTTCGCATTTCCTGTTTTCTTACTCAAAATAGTGTTTGCAAATATTCCTTGGCAGAAGCTTAAAAAAAAAAACTTGAAACTTTGATGTTTAATTTAGGATGGCCATGTTTGGTTTAGTCCTATTGTTTTTTTGAAGTAAAGAATGAAAAAAAGTACTTTTGATTATGTTTGTAAAGTTGAATTCCTGTAACCTGACCTTTTTAAAGGGTTGGCAGACATATTTACAAAAGTTCCAGTGCTTATACTTAGCAGTTACTACACTTTACATCCATACGATATCGTTAGTCATGTTGTTCTTCAGGTAGAGGAAGTTTTTGCCACTCAATGCATTATTAAGAGCTATAACAGCCTTGAAAGTGGCTAAGTTTTCGTAACTGGCATCAATAGTAGCAAATAGCGCCTCAGTGGCGTGGTCAGTGTGGTCTTGGCCTGGCACCTCGGTCGCCGCGAGTTCTATTCTTAGGCATTCCAATGAGGTGTCAGAGAAATGTATTTCTGGCGACAGACGTTCACTTTCGACGTGATTCGAAGTCTCGTAAAGCCATTGGTCCCGTTGCTGAATAACCACTGGTTCCATGCATGATGCAACGTAAAAGCACCATACAAACAAACAATATAAGCAGATAAGAAATCCCCCGTGGTAGCCATAGTATGGTTAGATGAACGTGGAAATATGTATTGTCTAATGATGTAATGCGATGAATAAGAGAACTATTAAAAACAGAATTGGTATTTGTTAACAACTGGTTCTCGGCTGAAAACACTAATGTAAGTTTTGCGCATGCGCCAACTGCCCACTCTTCAAAGTCCTTGATCGGGCGCTGGAAGACTTGACGGTCCTTGCTACTGTGTTGGGTGGCTTGCTGTCCGGTCCTGTAGTTACTTGGGTTTAGTCAGTGCATTTAGTTCTGTTCAGTGCGGCGACCGCGGTTCCTTAATTATTACGGCGGTGAAGTTTCCTTGTTCAGTGCACTCTTTCGTAAATTTTAATGGCCACCTAAGCTACGAGGATGAAGCTGGTGTTTAAGTGGGAATCTGAAAGCAAGTACTAGCCTATAGTACCTAATGTTGCTGTATATTGTTAGCCTACTTGTAACCGGAAGGAAAAAGGTAAGGTTGCCCTTTTCGAACTGGATATTGGTACGGCAGCCGTACCCCGATCTCGGTAGATATTGGTACGGCAGTGAATCGCGCATGCGCGAACCCTGGTTTACCGCCTCATCGCCACATATCCAAAGAACTATATACAAATACTGAAGTATATACACAGTCTTTGGGCATATCAGTGACAGCAAGAAAAATGGTGACGGAACAGCATGAACCGCGGAATAATACATTAGTTTCATGCTTTAACGAGCTGAAGAAAGCCATAGACATCTATGAAGACTCAAACTTTCAAAAATTGGGTAATTCATGGTATATACGTAGGTCACGAACGATCGAATCGGCCCTGAAAAGAATTCCGAAGAGGAGATTCAAAGAAGATTATATATAAATATTTACACTACCATCGTACCTTTGTTGACTTTCTCGGCCCTTTATTCTGCCCGACATCGGCAGTTGCAAGGGCCGTTATACACTTTACAATATTCTTTTGATTCACTTCATTGGGTATATTGCAGCTGTCGGAGAAGACGATAGAATTTACCAGGTAGTGAAATGGCAAAGTTAAACCAAATTTCAGCAACATTCCATTAAAATCGGGATAGTGTTGTTTTTGTAGTACAAAATAGCGGGACAAAATTCACAAAAGCTAGGGGGGGAGGGACATTTTGCTAACTGAAAAAAGGGGGACAGATGTTAAAAAAGCGTGACTGTCCCACCTAAAAGCCGAACTCTGGTTTACATAATACAGTATGATCAGCAAACTGGTAAACGGATACAGCTAACTGCCGTATCTACAGCAAGTCAAGAGCGCAAATACGGCACCAATGACAGAATCTGCCGTACCCTCACCGCACTATATTATTTGTACGGCAGGAAGTCTGAAATTGACGCATGCGCAATTCACTGCCGTACCAATATCTACCACGATCGGGATACGGCTGCCGTACCTATATCCTGTGCCTATTCTTTTAGTTGAGAGGTATATGTACCATGGACCAATTGTGCAAAATTGGAATGCTAGGATAGTTGTCGTGTCTGCGTTTGGCGACTAGGTATCAACGAGTTTTAAGGTAAACACAAGTTTATTTCTGGTTTGTAATAAAATTCCAGTGCCTAAAATTCCTACCGTTGTTGCCTTCTTAAAGAAAACTATACTGTGGACCATTTTGAGCAACCGGAGGATATAAATTCACCACAGCGACCTAACTTTGTCTGCCAACCTAAACTTAATAATTATTAGCCTTTTGTTATGCAAGAAAAAAAGTTTATACTAGCTTTCCATTGCATAGGTGTGTAGGTAGTACTAGGCTACTACCCATGCTTTAATTCAGACTAGGCCTATTACTTACGTCGACTAAGTATGAAGGTAGGATTAGCAGTTTTGTTTCCCTCGTAGTAGTACTAGTAAATAGGCAATACTACTGCGATCAGAGACCTCCCGGGATATTTACAGTTTTTATAAAGCTATATTTTAAAGTAAGGGGTTAGTGCTATTAGCGCACCTCATGTGCTGTACTAGCTAGGCATTAGACCTACCTAATTGTTTTTGTGACGTCCCTTCAGCTCCTAGTAACCGCTACAGGGCCAAGTCTCGTAACCCTCAATTAATTTAACTTTGGCTTTGGCTATAGGAGAGATTGTTTGTACCTGAATAAGCACATCTGGCCCAACGCAGTATGCTGGTGGGCAAAAGCGTGGGTGGCAAACGACGCTGTTACTTCATTCAACGGTAGTAAAGTGTTTTGTGCACTACCTATGTACATGTATGGCAGCAGCGTTGCCGTTTTTTCTTCAACAGTGGCTTCTAACAGTGTTACCATACGCAGTTCTGATGTTCAAAGAAACCATAGTCGGAAGCGAACGTTCGTGAGCTTCAATTCCGCTGTCCTCTCAGGTCATGAAGGCCCTGTTTAGGCGAGTGCTTCACAAACTTGCACCCAACGTTTTTTTCACATACTTAAGAGGTCAATGATTTTGTAAATCGAATTTTGACATCTTTTCAAAAAAAAAAAAAAAAAAACTTTGATTACTGTAAACTATTTTGCTATTTCAAATTGGGTAAATCCTACAGTTCTATTTCTTTCCAATCTAATACCCAAAAATGGATTAAATAAAAGTTTCATACTTTCACAATATATTTACAAGTAAACAGCATATGAATAATCAAAACCATCACAAGCCAATAACTTAGACAAGTACTTTTTTTCAGATTAAGTATATAAGAACCAAAAATAATAAGTTATATCCATAATATTGCTAATATTTTCTTGCGCAACAGATACCATTGCCTCTGATGGCTTAAACTTGTAACAACTTCCTTGTTCCCTCACTGCCTCTGAAACGAAAGTTAATGCTAGAGTTGATTGTAAACTAAGTTTATTCCTCATATCAGTTTTTATTAAATTCAGTTTCGAGAAAAGTCTTTCAGCATCAGTGTTTATTGGCAATGATATTATTTGTAAAGCAAACTTAGCAAGATTTTTTAATTGGTGCACATTATCTTCTTTAATTTCTCCTAGTGTTCTATAAAAGTTAATATTACATTGTTCTGACCAGAGTTCTGCAGGTAGGGAAATGCTGTAGAGATTTCTCCACTCAGTCTAAATCTTGGATATTCCCCTTGTAAATACGGGGTACAATTTCAGTAAAAGGTAATTTTGTTGGTAATATGGATCTCTTGTTGTTATCAAGGAGTTTATCGGATTAAAACACATTTTTATCATAAATGATCCGCACCTACCTATACCTTACATGGTTTAAAAATGGTTGATGTCTGTAGTGTTCGGTTTGATAGCCCATGCACTGCTGCCCCTAAGTAGATATTGTTCAAAGGCACATGGTTTTTTTCAAGGTCAGTCAAAAGATATTAAGTCTGCTTTATCAACAAGGTCCTTACGGCAGAAATATAGCAACAGCGTCTCCTACAGCCTATATATTGAAAAATTTATTAAATGAATAGTTGGAGTCTGCCTCTGAAACATTAGATTTAATGCATTAAATGTAGGCAAAATGAAGTTGAGAAACTTTAAAGATAAATTGAATGGTCGTTCATGTCTTTAACAATCGAGTCTACTGCCTAGGCAGGGTTTTCGCAGCCTCTGAAGAACAAAGATTAATTTAATGACATACATTTAAAAATTGTAATTCCAGGTAGTGTTTCCTTTAGCCTACTGCTCAGGAAGTTAAATGCACCCATTACATTTGAAGCACCATCTGCAGCAAATCCTATGAAGTTACTCAGAGGAATCTGATGAGCCATAATATTCCCATAAGTTTTTTGAAAAGTACTTCCCCACTAGAACCAACGTTTTCAGCATTACCTTCCTAAGTATCAATTAGGTCTAGCAGTCTAGCATTTTAGTCTCAATAGTACAATTTTTAGTTAATACTTAACTATAATAGTGAGGAACTTGCTTGCTGTGACGTCAGTTGACTCGTCTATGATAATGGAAAATAAATTGCTCTTTAATTTTTCAACTAAATCATTTGTCATACAGGTACCTAGGTTTTTTGTTATTTCAGTGCATTTTGTTCTTTTCATTTGTAGGCCTTGTGCAATTTCCGAATCTGGAAACATTGTTTTACATATGTCAATGAGATGGTTGGCAATCAAGAAAGGCAGGTTGTGTTCTGCAATAAAGCAAATCAGCAAGATTGTTGCCAATTTTATCTGGTGTTGCACATTAGGCCAATGGGTTTGGGAGTCTTCGTCATTCTGGGTCTGATTGGCTTCACTGACAAGATGAATGTTGGTTGTCTGTTGAATTAACACAAGTTATAAAAATTTCATACAGGTGTTATCATTTTCACAATAATCAGCAGTAAATCAAATTAATACAGTAGAAGAATAAGTGATTGATTTGTTTACCTTGTGCCGTTTGATAGTCGTCAGTTCTGCATGAAACTCCTGACAAATATTGCAGAATGCTTTGGTGGGATCACCCTCTACCCTGGATAACCAGGGTTTAAACTCCTCCGTTAATAGCCAATCATCCCGCAATTTTCTTTTGTTAGCCATAGCTGCCTTTTGGAGGAATAATACAAAAGATTTATTGAGTAGCCTACTATATCATTATTAATTATTTGCATAATGATATGGTTATGGTGTATTATGTTAATCGTTAGACACTTACCCTTGTCAAGAAGGATGTATGGTGAAGTGCCGGTGGAGTGTGATTTAAGTCTCGAGTCTCTCTGTTGTAGGCCTAGGCTAACCTCTGGTTCAATTCCGAGGTTATTTGTCTTATTTATCACCCATATTGGATTAATACCACACGAGACAGAATTTTTTGTTAATGTTAATTTTTTTCTTAAGTGCCGTGGAATTTTATTCCACAGCGACGTGGCCTGTGGTCGGAAAAGCCACAGAGGGTTGCCAGATGTCACCAGAATCCACACTATTCGACGAAATTCCTCAAAACGGCAACCCTGTATGGCAGGGCAATGTTTTTTCTTGCTTAGCTTATTACATTGTATTAACTATGAGTTTGATTGTTGCTTTAATTCTCATTTGGCCACAATTTTTGGCACCCTTGTCAGTGGGTGGTTGGTTGGAGTTGACTAATACTGAAGAGGCCTACAGTGGGGGAAGGTGAGTATGGGAGACAGAGACTGTGGACCCGCAGTCAAGGCCCAGTTTGCGAGAAGGGTAAAGGAGTTTACCTTCTCCGATAAGGGATGTGGTAGTTTTTAAGTTTACTCTGTCAGTAAGGGGGAAGAAATGTGTTGTAATTAAAGGCAATTGGTTTGCGAGCTGGTTTGTATGAAAAAAAGTTTTATTTGCTTATTTAAAAAATTTGTTATAACTTGACTCATTTGACCAACCCCTTCTTAACACACATGGTCCTTCATATTTTTCACACATTGCTCAGTCTACCTTCTTGGTATTTCTACAGAAGCAATCCGCGGTGGCTTAGACTATGGCAATTGACTGTTTCCTTTGTTATTTTAGTTGCTGTACAAGATTTAAAAGTAATATCCATTCGGCCGGCTGTAACTAAGCAGTAATTTACCTTTGAAGGCTACATAATAGCCGTACCTAACTCAAAGGTAAATTAAAGTTTAGTTCCAACCAAACTAAAAAAAATATTCCTTACTACCCTTGTAAAGCAACTAAATTAACATAAAAAATGTCAATTGCCATAGTCTTGAGTCACCGAAGAATGGTCCCATAGGACGGTACCAAGTATTCGTTACGGTCAGAGAAATGTAAACACAGCCGCCATGTTTTAACAACCCAACCACCACGGAGCCTATGTTCACTAAGGGGGGGGATATCGCACGGGGTTGGGTGGAAGGTACGAGTTGTCGTAGCAGCACCCCACTGAATAGTAACAGACCTTAACGTAACTTTCGGCAAAAGCCTAACACTCACTTTCCTAAAAAAAAATAATTAAGAATAATGTTTGGACCTTACCTTAAAGGGGTGGAGGGTACAAAGCAGCAGCTGCCTTTATGAAGGCGTGGAGGTGGGTCTTGGGTTCTTCAAAATGCAACTTGAAATAAGCAACAGCCAAGTACCCGATGAAGTTGTACATTCTCCTCCCGTATCTTGGAGTAGACTGCCGGAGTTCCCTCCCTCCTCTCGATTGTATTAGTATGGGCACTGGTTTCTGGTTCCACAAAGTTCATAGTGGTTGACTGTCAAGTGGACATAACCTTCATCTCCCAGGCAATCATAAGCCCTCCAACAGTCAGAAATAATAGTGGTACCCGGCACAATGTATTCTTTGATAACTGCAAGCAGGGTCCCACTGGTCCTGTCAGGTATGGGAACAGCTAAGAACTCCCGGGTCTGCCTGCAGATACCACCGGACACCCACTGCCCTTCGATGACGTGACCTTTTGTATTTTCTTCTCCCAAACTTTGCCTCATCGATATCAACAGTTGTGCCGGGCCCACCAATTTGCTTCTTCTGTTGGATGCACCAATTAACTATGACCTGAAATACAAATCTGTGTTGGGGGAGGTAATTAAGTAGGGTAAATGTCATTATAATACAAGGCAGGTTGTGTATGAGAGAGAGGGCGGGAGGGGGGGAGAGAGTGAGGGAGAGGGAGTGGGTAGGAATGGAAAAAGGGTGAGGGGGTAAGCAAAATACTTACTTCCCGGGAGAAGCTGGCCCAATCATTAATTGTGTCCGACAGTCCAAGTTCTGTTCTCGCAACCTTGTAAGAAAAAAAATCACTCGCATACAGGTATGCGAAGAACAGAACACTCTCAACATCAAGGTGGGACCCAGAGGACCAAGTGCCCTTAAACAATTAAAAGTAGTAAGAACAGCGTTTCTTCACTTTCTTACTGTGCGGTCGATAAGACCGGTCACACCTAAAGGTAAACGTGGAGGGAAAAATACCAATTATAAACCTCAAAACATGAAAATATGGAGTAGGTTATATATAAATGGTATAGGTGTAATATAATATTGCCATTAATCTAGGGCCGGGTCATGGTTACGTGTAGAAACCAACAAACTACGCGTAAGGTATTTACCTGAAGCACTTCTTTTGCAAATCTAGGCAACACACTTTCCCACAATTGGGGCAAAAGACCTGCTTCCTCAGGAGGCCGTGGTCCTGTCATAAACAGATCAGCCATTCATAATTACTTGAGTAATAGGCAGAGAAATCTTTGTAACTCAATGGGGGCAAAAGACCTGCTTTCTCTGGAGGCCGTGGTCACTGATTAGTCTTTCATAATCACCTGAGTAACAGGCAGAGAAATCTTTGTAACTCTTGTAACAATTGTTACATGAAGTTGGCAAAGAGTTCCTGCTGAGGGGCTCGGGCGAGCGTGAAGTTGATGCACCAGTTTAAGTCATGGCGGCAGAGTAGTAGGGAATGTAACCTAACCAAACCTAACCTAGTAGGGAATGTAACCTAACCTAGTAGGGAATGTTGCCTGACCTAACCTAACCTAGTAGGGAACTTAACCTATAGTTGGTTCACCTAAGGTAGATTCTTGGTTGAGCCCTATGCCCGCGAGACGTTTGTTTGGCGGTCGCTGATTGGCTGGGAGCTGCCTAGCTCCCGGTACCAGCCAATCAGCGGTCGCCAAACAAACGTCTTGTAAGCATAGGGCTCATCCAAGAATCTATTTTTATTGGCTACTCTTACAAAGGCCTTGTAGATTAACATTCCAGATGTATCACTCTCAATATGTAAGGCGTAACCTCTTTTAACTACTTATATAGGTTCCTGATACAACAACCATTCGAGAGACTAACCAGGGCTATCTAGATGTTTCTGCCAACAACCTTGGTTACCAATTTTATCTCCACTCAACAGATTAGTTCTTCTTAAGATCTGGAGGAACGTCGATGGCCAACCAGCCGTGGCCCCGTTGCCTACGTGATGTTGCCGCCCCCCAACATCCCCATATTATTTTCCAGGCGTACAAGTAAGTTTCTCTTGGCGACTGGTGTGCTGTCCGTCATACATTCAATTCCTAGTCCTCCGTCGGTAGTTTTAGCATAAAATACTCCAAGAGGAGTATCTTAGGCAGATGTAGTGCCTTCCTTACGAAATGTCTTGTTTCCAAGTCGAGTTTCTTTAATTGATATTTTTTTATTTCATCCTTATGAAGCACGTGGTGGTATCGTGGGATGAGCACATTCTTAAGTGCCCACAGTTTTTGCTGGGGCTTGAGAAGTGCTTTTTGTAAGTTGCCCAGTTCAACATGGATTCTCCTTATAGCTTTGGGGCCATTCGGTGTTTGTGTGACCCCAACTTGGACTCCCAGGTACTTGTAGAAGCTGGTTACAGACAATTTTGGTATAGCCACTTCTTTGTAAACAAAACCACGGTCGTCGTGGTACCAGGTTTTTCTACCTGGATCTGCCTTGATCCCAGTAGTGGTGCACTTCCCTATTCCAGGCTCCAGTCCTAGTTTGGCCGCTTCGTCTAGTAAAGTTTAGATTGCCGTTGTCAATCCATCTCTGGTAGTTGCCACCACCACGATATCATCAGCAAATGCCAGGTAATTTATTCTCTCCCCCTGCAGAGTGGCCCCGACACCCTCAGGGATCTTTTTCAGCACTTGGTCCAATGCAATATTGAATAGTAGAGGAGACATGGGATCTCCTTGCATCACGCCTCATTTAATTTTTACAGACACCCCTGCCCGTTGATGTTAGTATTTATTTCTTGATAAAAACTTTTTAGATATGACAGACTCGTCATTAAGCCCCGCCTTCTCAAGGGCTCTGAGTAGTGCCGGGTGACTTATTGAGTCAAACGCTTTCTTGAAATCAATGAAGGCGATATATAAGTTGGTATGGTCTTCC
This sequence comes from Macrobrachium nipponense, assembly GCF_015104395.2. Taxonomy (NCBI): domain Eukaryota; kingdom Metazoa; phylum Arthropoda; class Malacostraca; order Decapoda; family Palaemonidae; genus Macrobrachium; species Macrobrachium nipponense. Next base: position 57,950,216 of record NC_061091.1, read on the forward strand.
TTCGCTCGCTTCATGAGTTCTTTTAAGATTAGTATATTCGTGCTGACTCCCTCTTCGGGTTTAAATCCTTTTTGCCTTTTGGATGTTGGAAGGCGTTCTGATAGTCGCTTAGCTAATACTTTATGAAGGCCTCTCGTTACACCAGATGTTATAGTGATTGGTCTGTAGTCCCCCGGATCTTCTGGACTGTCGGTTTTAGGCAATAGGATGGTCCTCCCTTTAGACCATTCCGCCGTGCAAATTTTTGTCTTAAGGACAAGTTCGTAAAATTCTTTAATTTTCCCGTTGTCGGCTGCTCGGATGTCGGATGGCTTCACCCCGTCTGGGCCTGGCGCCGAGCTTAGCTTAGTTTTCTTTTTCATCCATTCTATTTCTTCTATCTTGACTGGTTCCATAATTGATATGTTATCTATCCGCTGTTCTTCACAAACCTCTTCTGGTGGTAAGCTTTCTCTTGAGAAGAGAGAACACCAAAACTCGGTCATACCCTGTGGGAGGGACGGCCAGGCAAGGGGGTCTCTTCCCAATATTGCATTCTGAGCAGTTCTACCTCTATTCTTCCTCCATCCTCTTTGGGTGACAGCAAACTCTTCTTAGTTTCCAAGATTTTCTTAAGACTGGTCTGGTATGGTAAACATTTTTCATTTTTAGGAATAGCAGTTGGTTATGGATGCTTGAATCTTAACTTTGCAATTGTTAGTGATAGTTGACAGGTTGAGAATTCCAGAACTCCATGATTGTGTACATACAAATATTTGAGTACCTAACAGATGCCATAAACCGGTTATCAGAGATTTTCAAGCTGTCTGAACGGAAACCTCGTCGATAACTGGGGATTGCCTCGCTATATGCCATGACACGTATACATATAACTTGTTAAAGAGGATACAATGCTATACAAAAGATTATTTGCCTAACATTGCATAGGTATTCTTCCACTTGGGAACCACCACTTTGACCTATTATGAAATGTTATTTTTCAACATAAATAATTTTAGATTTTTTCATGTTAAAATGTACCTAATTCTTAATTTTAGGAGGAAAGCAAAGTGGTACAGTAGTACCTCGAGATTCGAAATTAATCCGTTCCGAGGCGCCCTTCGTATCATGAGGTTTTCGTATCTTGGACCACATTTTACATGTAAAATGGCTAATCCGTTCCAAGAACTCCAAAAACACCCCAGTAAATTTCATAATAAAGCTAAATCGACCTATAAACAATGAAATATTACAACAAATTGGACCATTCAATACCTAACTTAATAACTTAATGCAAATTAACCTGTAAATAAAGTATTAGTGTACATGGTATACAAGAAATACTGTACATAAAATGTAGAAGCTTACCTTTCGAGTGAGGCTATCTCCGAAAGTGGCGGCAGAGGAGGAGGAGGAGGAGGACAAACGGCAGATACGTACGTACCCTTAACTTAATGAAACCCATAAAAAAATGTAAGGAAAACTAAACTAAAATTTACGAAACATTAACAAAACTGTAACACTTAACTTTACTAAAAACTAAACAAATTTTTTTTTTTTTTTTTTTTTTTTTTTACAGAACTTCAACTTCATCACCACTTTCAACTTTGTTTTTTATCACTTGGTTCTTCCTTTTTGCTTACAACTTTGTTTTTTATCACCTGGTTCTTCCTTTTTGCTTACTCCTGCTAATGCTAAAGGCCTCTTTAAAAAAGTAACGATCCAAGGAAGATTGCTTCTGCCTACTTTTCACAATGTTCCTGAAACGACTCTGGCAAACTTCATCGAACTGCGCAAGCATACGACCTGTGTGAGCCTTTTCGAGTTTTTTTTTTTTTTTCTTCTTCTTCTTCTTCTTCTATAAACGATTGCACTTTATGAAAAGCGGCTAAAACATCCTTAATTTCTGCCGTTGTCTTAGGGTCCTCCTCTTCTTCCTCGCCGCTGCTAGAGAACTCCTCTTGAACGACGTTATGTTGCATGGCCTCCAACTCCCTCAGGTCGTCCGTCGTAAGCTCCTCTTGGTGCTGCTCGAGAAGGTCGTTTATGTCGCCCTCGTCGACGACCAGCCCCATGGTCTTGCTGAGTGCAATGATCTCGTCAAGATCTGGTTGGGAAACAGTTTTGGGATCGTCAACTGTTTCTGAATCTACTAGTCAGAGTTGACATTGTGATGGTGTTTGTGTCATGTGTATTTTATAAAAAAAATTCTCATTTCTTTTCCCAGAAAATGGAAAAAGAAGAGCACCTCTTGAGTGAGGACATACATGATATGATTGACCAAGATCTCTCTCGTGGGATAAGTGACCAAGATCTCTCTCGTGGGATAAGTGACCAAGATCTCTCTCGTGGGATAAGTGACCAAGATCTCTCTCGTGGGATAAGTGACCAAGATCTCTCTCGTGGGATAAGTGACCAAGATCTCTCTCGTGGGATAAGTGACCAAGATCTCTCTGTGGGATAAGTGACCCAAGATCTCTCTCGTGGGATAAAGTGACCAACGATCTCTCTCGTGGGATAAGTGACCAAAGATCTTCTCCGTGGGATAAGTGACCAAGATCTCTCTTCGTGGGGATAAGTGACCAACGATCCCAAGATCTCTCTCGTGGGATAAGTGACCAAGATCTCTCTCGTGGGATAAGTGACAAGATCTCTCTCTGGGAATAAGTGAACCAAGATCTCTCTCGTGGGATAATGACCAAGATCTCTCGTGGGATAAGTGACCAAAGTCTCTCTCGTGGGATAAGTGACCAAGATCCTTCTCTCGTGGGATAAGTGACCAAGATCTCTCTCGTGGGATAAGTGACCAAGATCTCTCTCGTGGGATAAGTGACCAAGATCTCTCTCGTGGGATAAGTGACCAAGATCTCTCTCGTGGGATAAGTGACCAAGATCTCTCTCGTTGGATAAGTACCAAGATCTCTCTCGGCGTGGGATAAGTGACCAAGATCTCTCTCGTGGGAAGTGACCAAGATCTCTCTCGTGGATTAAGTGACCAAGATCTCTCTCGCGGAATAAGTGCCAAGATCTCTCTCGTGGGAGGAAAGTGAACAAGATCTCTCTGACTCGTGTGGATAAGTGACCAAGAATCTCTCTTCGTGGGATAAGTGACCAAGATCTCTCTCGTGATAAGTGCCCAAGATCCTCTCTCGTGGGATAAGTGACCAAGATCTCTCTCGTGGATAAGTGACCAGATCTCTCTCGTGGATAAGTGCCAAGATCTCTCTCGTGGGATAAGTGACCGAAGATCTCTCTCGTGGGATAAGTGACCAAGATCTCTTCCTCGTTGGATAAGTGACCAAGATTTCTCTCGTGGGATAAGGTGACCAAGATCTCTCTCTTGGGATAAGTGACCAAGATCTTCTCTCGTGGATAAGTGAACCAGCTCTACTCTCGTGGGATAAGTGGCCAGATCTCTCGTCGTGGATAAGGGCCAAGATCCCTCTCGTGGGGATCAGTGACCAAGACTCTCTCGTGGGATAGAGTGACCAAGATCTCTCTCGTGGATAAGTTGCCAAGATCCTCTCGTGGATAAGTTGACCAAGGATCCTCTCGTGGATAAGTGACCAAGAGCTCTCTCGGTTGGGATAAGTGACCAAGAATCTCTCTCGTGGGATAAGATGACCAAGATCCTCTCGTGGGATAGTGACCAAGATCTCTCTCGGGGATAAGTGCCAAGATCTCTCCCTCGGTGGATAAGTGGACCAAGATCTCTCTCTTGGGATAAGTGACCAAGATCTCCCGTGGATAAGTGACAAGATCTTCTCGTGGGATAAGTGACCAGATCTCTTTAGTGGGATAAGTGAACCAAGATCTCTCTGTGGGATAAGTGACAAGATTCGGATCTCATCGTGGGATAAGTGACCAAGATCTCTCTCGTGGGATAAAGGGGACCAAGATCTCTCTCGTGGGATAAGTGACCAAGATCTCTCTCGTGGGATAAGTGACCAAGATCTCTCTCGTGGGGATAAGTGACCAAGATCTCTCTCGTGGGGATAAGTGACCAAGATCTCTCTGTGGGGATAAGTGCCAAGAAAAATCTTCTCTTTCGTGGGATAAGTGACCAAGATCTCTCTCGTGGGATAAGTGACCAAGATCTCTCTCGTGGGATAAGTGACCAAGATCTCTCTCGTGGGATAAGTGACCAAGATCTCTCTCGTGGGATAAGTGACCAAGATCTCTCTCGTGGGATAAAACGTGACCCAAAGAATCCTTCTCTCGTGGGGATAAGTGACCAAGATCTCTCTTCGTGGGATAATGGACCAAGTCTCTCTCGTGGGGATAAGTGACAAAGATCTCTCTCGTGGGATAAAGTGACCAAGATCTCTCTCGTGGGATTTAAGTGACCAAGATCTCTCTCGTGGGATAAGTGACCAAGATCTTCCTCGAGGGATAAGTGACCAAAGATCTCTCGTGGGATAAGTGACCCTAAAGATCTCTCTCTGGGATAAGTTTGAACCCCAAGAAAATCCTCTCTCGTGGGATGGGATAACTGGAAACTTTGCAAGGTTTGGAGAATTTCTCCCCACTCCCTGCTGAACAGAGGGTGTTGACCAATCATTTACAACATGCATACCAGTATAATCAAGGCACTTCAGTTTATGTTGAAGGTCAGCAACTGAACATTCAGTACCCAAATCAGTTGGAGAGAGAGCATTTGGTTGAACAGAGTTTTGATTGACACCAGGGCCAAGAGAGTCATGAGGTGCAACAATTAGTAGATAGTTATCAAGACGGGCAGCTGTTAATGAACATTACGCGCTGGCCTTGTGGGAGATTGCCATCTCCGTTATCGTATCGCCAGCGATTTCTTTCTTTTATCCAGACAAGAAGCAGCCGTTCATCTCGTCGTGCACGTGGGTCCTCTTGCTGGACAAAATAGTGATGCCCTTGGAAGGTAGCTGCTTTGATGACATCCTTCTGTTTAAGGATGGTGCCTATTGTCGACGGATCACTCAATCGCATACCAGCTTCATACTTTTTGATAATCTCCATCTTTGTCTCCAAAGAGAGCATTCGCTTCTTTCCGTGAATTTCAACTTTTTTGGGACCCATGACTAAGTTTTCTTGTACGTAATTTACGTATAAGTAGAATAAAGTTTTCGCACAACACGATAAAGTACGTATACTGCAACGAAATCACTAACGAATTTACGTTACTAAACGAAATAGTTAGATCGAACGAATACCGTGTGCATATGATAACGATGCTGGTACAGAGTGGCAGAGGCATGCCACCACGTACATAGATGCATGATGGGAGGGATGCTGGCCAATAGGAGAGAAGGATCTTATGGCCGCAACTAGCATCAGGAACCAATGGGAAAGCAGGAGGATGGTGGCAAGTCTACTAAGTTAGCGGCGCGCGAGTTTCAAAATTGTTATCGGTGGTTCGGGCGAATCTCGGACTTTACAGAAACCTTTCGTATCTTGAGAACTTTTCGTATGTAGAGCCGTTAAATTTTTCGTATTGGCTTTCGTATCGAGTTTTTCGTAAGTTGAGCCTTTCGTATCTCGAGGTACCACTGTATCTCAAATACTATTTATTACAAGTAATGGAATTACAGCTTCACATTCTTCAAGTAGTATGGTATGGAATTTTCTGTTTGAGGTTTCAGCCTTCTGGACACACACACACACATTTACCTTCCAATAATAAAAAAAAATTCTGAGCAGTTAAAGGTATCAAAATGTCTTAATGTCACTCCAACAGGGGCTCTTTAAATTTTTCATGGACATAAGGTATTTACCATTAATCTTGGTTAAAAGTCTATTTATGACCACAGAGTCATTTGTGAATACAATATAAGCATTTTTGAATAAGTCCCAAAAAATAAATCAAGAGCAGTTGCTAGGTACTTCCAAAGTCATCTTGACTGATGCCCCCTTCTCCCCATCAGTTGAAGGCAATAAGTTTGCACAGAAGGTGATGTTGGTCACTGACACTGGGGCCATATCATCACTTATATATTCAGAATCAATCGAAGGGGAGTCAACTATAGTTCTCTGTTGGATGAAAGGTGACAGACATTGATGGAATGGGGGCAGACATAGGCTGAGTGGTGGCTAACTTCTTGGTGGGCATTTTGAGGGAGTTGAAGGTGTTCGATTATCAACATAATTGTCATCCTCGGTGCACTATGTATCCTCACCTTATGTTTCCTTCCATAAGAAGATAAAGGGGAAGTGCTAACACTTGTAAGAAGTCTTGGACACGACAGGTGATGGTCGGGAAAAGGCTTGGTGCGTCTGTGAGGAGTGAGAAGTACTCCTCGCTATTTCCAACCCTTGTGACATCTTCCTCAGGCATGTCACCACTCTTGAAATATGGGGGTTTCCAAGGTCTCCTCATTACTAGCATTGCTATCCCAATCCAAAATGTCATTAACTTTTATCAATTTTTAGGCCATTCCTCAACATAGTAATTTGAAGTCGGGAAAATTTGAAAAAGCACCTTTTAAGTTTTCAGACATCTATGGTGAAATGTGGTGGCACTGCATCACACCACCTACATTGGCAAGCAACATTGTCTGGCTTTGTTACCAGGCAGTTTCACCAAGTTCCACAAATAACAGATAAATTTACACCAAAGTGCATATCAAGAAAAAGTAAAATGGTGGTGCCCACCTGATGACCAGCGATACTACTTCAAATTGCTCCAAAATGACTAATTTCTGCAACCAATTACACCATGTCTGCTCACAGTCAATGCTCATAACTAATGCTGCGCACCTCAAAAAACCGCCACATGGACACCATATGGGGCCTGTTTAACGTCCAATATGGACAGTTTACAACAAAGAAAATATAATTAAATGCAATTATTAAGTACTACATGAAATGTAAATACACAAAAATGATAGAGAATGCAATACTGTAATAAAAGGATTTTATTAAACTACAGATTTAGACTGTTTGTAGCTGCATTTAAAACTAGTAAATATGTATAATATGCTAACAATTAGTAGTACTACTAGAATAAGTATGTAAACTGCAAATTAATGTATTGTCTGATTCAATGGCACTTTCACTGCTGATGTAGACCCAACTTAGGATTAGTTCTTGAGTCCTCTCTGTGCAGATGGGCTTGGTGGTAAGGAAATCCGGTAATTTTTTTAATGGAATGTACTTTGTTGATTTTTCTCAGGTTAATATGCTCTAGTACAAAATGCTTTTGGGGGTCAGTGTACTTTGATCTCTCAGAGCAATGAGTGTCATTTACAGCTTTCTGAAATAAACTAGTACTACTCTTGTTGCCTCAAAGTGCTACATTCTCTGCTTCATTTATTGAGTGTATTTATTCTCTGCTTCCAGATTCTCAATGATATTAGTCTGCCTGCTAGGATTATTAC
>NC_061091.1:57965046-57969487 GCF_015104395.2 Macrobrachium nipponense
ATTATATTGGAGGAGTGAGGGGTCGTGGCCAACGAAGGCGAAAGAGTCGAGCCAGCCTTCCCTATTCATTTATGGAATGTTCATGAACGCATTGAAAATGGTATGCCACGCACCAATAACTATGTTGAAGGATTTCATAATGCTCTAAGAACGTCAGTGACAAATGTGCATACCTAACATTTGGGTACCCTTTTTAACTGTTTTAAAAAACATGAAGCTCTCAGTGCAACAAGAATTGCCCATCTCAATCGTGGAGACAGCGCTACCTCAAAGAAAAAATACAGAGACGCCGATCAGCGTAAAAAAAATTGCTGGAACGGTATGACCCCTCAAATAAAATACAATATCTTCGTGGCATTGCTCATAACAGTAAACATTTTTAAACTAGATAATATTGTTGCTTTTTCTTTAATCATACTTTTACTGTGTTTTACAAATTAATAAATTTTTGTATTTTATTTGTACTTTTAACTCCTACTTTTGATACATAATTTGGATTTATAATTTATATAATGGTATCGTAATGTCCGGTAGTGAAAAAGCTTAGTCACAAAATGGCCGACAACAAAATGGCCGGTATCAAAATGTCCGGTATCAAAATGTCCAGTATCAAACTGTCCTAGAACCATATTTTGGACATCACACAATACATTTGACTGTTACCAACGCTTTGGTCTCTTTGACTGAGCATTCGGAAACGGGAGGGCCATGTACTGTTCATAAAGTGTGTACGTTTCAAACGAGTATGGCCTATTCGAAAACTGGTCAGGATTCGGATACTATAATGAACTCCATTATCCAACACAAGATTGAGATTCATGTTCCCCATTCCTTATGTTTTGCCATTTATTTACAATGCTTTTTGTATATCTTAAATAATTATTGAATAGAGATATTTACATTTGTTCGTGTCATGTGAACTGTGTTTAATTGCTTTGTCAGTTGAGCCTCCTTGTTTCCTTTAATCCGTACATGGCTAATACGATTGCGAACAGCTTTACTGTGAAGATTCAGGCATTAATATAGGTCAACATGGTCAAGATAATTTATTTGTCTTCTGGAATATAGCTGCATATCCTACTCATGTTGTGATTTACGCCCGTCAGTGTATTTTTCGTAATGTGAACTTTCGTCCTATATGATCAATAGTATTTTGACTGTGGTGTTCTGGGATGTATGAACTTTTTATTAATTTAACGTGTGTGCAAGTCTTGACTGTTCATATAATCCCTATTTGGGGGCCGGGGTTAATTTCACTGCTATATTTATATTCAATGGCTCAAATATTCTAGTAGTTGTAATTGAGAAAGGTGGTACACGATTGTTTATAGATATATCCCTTTGATCAAATAGTTTTTCTTGGTGAATCACTTGTCTTGATTCTTAATTCACTTTTCATTGTTATGATTCCTTTATGACGAAACGGTGGCAGTTTGCTACCCTCAACTTGTACAGAGGAGACTGGTGAAGATCTAACAGCTTCTGTGCATATTCTGAGTCCTTCATTGTGAATTGGATCTAATAACAGTACTGCTTCTGACGCTGAACCATTTATTTAATTTTCGTAATCAAGGATTGATAACACCACTGTTGCTTTATACAATTTAGTAAGTCCTATCAGCTCCCTAATCAGTGTATGATCATTTTTTTAAAATATAATGTTCATTTTATTTCATGTAAATTATACGGGTTCTCCAATTCGGGTGTGATCAAATAGTTCCAAAAATTTTTGCAATTTGGCTAATATGTTATGGTTTCTGAATTTTAATTGTAATCCTTCACCTTATTTCCAATATTTTTTGTAAAATTTGACACCTCGAGTTTTTTTATCTATTTTTTGTTTTAGAAAAATTGAAACCTACAATGAGCCCCATTTATTGTTATTATGGTGTTATTAATTCGTTCTATGTTTTTATGCGTGATGCTATTTAATGTGGCCAAATTTGCCAGTCAGCCATATAAAGGTTGCTTTTAATTCCGACCGGTAGCATGTTATTGATATTGCTAACGTAAATCCGGCATCTCTAAGGACGCTTCCCCGTGGAACTCTATTTTTAAGGGGGGGGGGGGGGGGGGGGGGGGGGGGGGGGGGGGGGGGGGGGGGGGGGGGGGGAGATCTCGCCTGAAAAAGGTGATGCATCTTTTTAACCAATTTTTGTACATTGTGTGTTTTGTAAATGGAAAAAAAATATTGTACGCGTAAATTTTTTTTTTCTACCAAAAGCACCTCTCCCATTCCCAGTCACATTTTTCTCCATGTGATGTGATGAAATTTTTAATGAATTTATTAAGGTGGCCGTGTATGTTATCTTGCAATGTTTTTAAAATTGCATACCTTCATACCTGATGGCTTTTGTTCTTACAAGAAGGTACTGGACAGCCCCCCCACAGGTCAATATTAGGTCGTCTTCGCATTCTTGTTTATTATTTATGTAAACTTGACACTGTCCCTGAACAAAGTAATGTCAAGTTAATGTTAATGGGGTATTGTGAAATTGATTACCATTTAATAAAGTTTCTTAAATATTAGGGTGTTTCGGGAAGTGTGATTTCAACTTTGGTTTTTGGTCCTCTGTTTTTTAATGAAGAAAATGTGATTGGGAATGACAGAGGTGGTTTTGGTAGAATAAAAAAAATTTACGCGTCGAATACTCTGATGGCGTTTTTTTATCTACAAAACATAGAATGTACAAAGTTTGGTTAATAAGATGCATCACGTATTTAGAGATTGGACTCTTAAGATAATTTAATATAGTTCTCCTGAGTTCGAATTAGTGAAAGGACTAAAACTTGCAGATCAGCTTTAATGTTGAATAAGATTTGGAGTTGAAAATACTGCAATTGTGTACAGCTAAATAGGATGATACACGAGGTTGAATACGACCTGTTATGAGATACGGACCTGAAACATGACGGGCCAGTGAAATCTTAAAAAGACGAAGTTCCATAACTAGCGGAGATAATGGATGAAGTGGAGTTGGAGCACAACTATGAAGTGGAACAGAGGTTAGTGAATTGTGTTAAACAGAGGACAGGAAAAGTGAAATTTCAGGCGATGACGAGATAGAAAAGGTCTTTTCCCCATCTTCTATCCGTATGTGTTTGTTTGTTTGTTGTTTTTTTTTCCTGAAAAGTCTTCAACTGAAAAATTTTCACTCTGCTGATGTGCTGATAGCGATTGTCATCATTGTTCTGGTCAATCGTTACTAAATTATTGGTGGTATAACCGTCGGCATATAGGAAAGAAACTTGCCTTTTTTAATCACCAGAAAATATTGCAAATAGTTTGCACAATTAGAATCTGTAATTTCATCTGGGATAATTTTAATGCCGACATGAAAATCATAGTTATTACATTTATATAATGTGCACGAGTCCTATTATGCTTTTACCCTCTTCTTGAATACGTAGGCTTTTACGTTTGTCCTGGTACACTCTCTCTCTCTCTCTCTCTCTCTCTCTCTCTCTCTCTCCTCTCTCTCTCTTCTCTCTCTCGCTCTCTCTCTCTCTCTCCTCTCTCTCTCTCTCCAGTGCATTCAACTTAACAGATTAAAGGCCTTAAATCTAGTATGCCTATGCTGATTAGATTAATAGAAGTCCTTTGTTCTCGGAAGGAGCACAAAAAGGCAAAAATTAAATCCGGCTTTAGTTAGAGAGGAGAGACGTCGCAGCGTTAATAATTTCCGTTTCTTTTACCATACTGTTGTTATACAGTTTTCCACCTGCTTGCTCTATAGCCTATATTACTGTGTACTATGTACCACAGCTGCTTTGTTAATTGGATATTAGGTATGTTTGTTAGTGTAGCTTTCGTGATTGTGTGGGGTCATTTCTGAAAGTGCAGTTATAAAAATATATATTTGTATTTTTAAAAGCTCGACATGACGTTTCATTGCAGTTGCGATGAAGGATTATTCACGATTTTAATTAAATCACTATCGGTACTTCACCAACGGAAGTTTCACGTTTACTCTGATACTTGCTTTAAATTTTTTTTCATTTATGAAGAGAGTCCGAGGGTCGGTCACTTGCTCGGTTACCTTCGAAATAAGGAACACTCACGGTCAACAAGAACATTTACTTATTTATCACTTTCGTATTTTAGTAAAGAAAAGTTCCGAAAAAAGGAAGAAGAAGAAAATGTAATTGGCTGAAATGGCCATAAAAGTAAGTAGCAGTAAGTAGTAGTAAAGCATAAATCGAATTACTTGGGTAAACAGTTTCCACGATAATTATATCGTAAGAGGGGGTTGGGGATGGGGGCGGGGTTGTGACCTCCGTTTGTGGATTTTCTTCAGGTTGTATAATATGTATGATGACGTTGAGTGTGTACAGCGAAGGCTCGCAGCCGATCGTTGAATTTCAAGGTTTTGTCATTGACCCCCATATAACAGTCTGTCCCGGTAGAGGTATTACCAGGGTCAAGGAAAACGGGAACAAA
>NC_061091.1:57969987-58008788 GCF_015104395.2 Macrobrachium nipponense
TTTGTTCCCGTTTTCCTTGACCCTGTAGTACCTCTACGGGACAGACTGTTATATGGGGGGTCAATGACAAAACTTGAAATTCAACGATCGGGCCTGCGAGCCTTCGCCTGTACACACTCAACGTCATCATAACATATTATACAACCTGAAAGAAATCCAACAAACGGAGGTCACAACCCCGCCCCCATCCAAAAAACCCCTCTTTACGATTATATAATCGTGGAAAACTGTTTACCCAAGTAATTCGATTTATGCTTTACTACTACTTACTGCTACTTACTTTTATGGCCATTTCAGCCAATTACATTTTCTTCTTCTTTTCGGAACTTTTCTTTACTAAAATACGAAAGTGATAATAAGTAAATGTTCTTGTTGACCGTGAGTGTTCCTTATTTCGAAGGTAACCGAGCAAGTGACCGACCCTCGGACTCTCTTCATAAATGAAAAAAAATTTAAGCAAGTATCAGAGTAACGTGAAACTTCCGTTGGTGAAGTACCGATAGTGATTTAAAATTAAAATCGTGAATAATCCTTCATCGCAACTGCAATGAAAACGTCATGTCGAGCTTTTAAAAATACAAATATATATTTTTATAACAGCACTTTCAGAAATGACCCCACAATCACGAAAGCTACACTAACAAACATACCTAATATCCAATTAAAGCAGCTGTGGTACATAGTACACAGTAATATAGGCTATAGAGCAAGCAGGTGGAAAACTGTATAACAACAGTATGGTAAAAGAAACGGAAATTATTAACGCTGCGACGTCTCTCCCTCTCTAACTAAAGCCGGATTTAATTTGCTCCTTCCGAGAACAAAGGACTTCTATTAATCTAATCAGCATAGGCATACTAGATTTAAGGCCCTCAATCTGTTAAGTTGAATGCACTGTTAAGAGAGAAGAGAAAAGAAAAAGAGAGAGAGAGAGAGAGAGAGAGAGAGAGAGAGAGAGAGAGAGAGAGAGAGAGAGAGAGAGAGAGAGAGAGAGAGTGTACCAGGACAAACGTAAAAGCCTACGTATTCAAGAAGAGGGTAAAAGCATAATAGGACTCGTGCACATTATATAAATGTAATAACTATGATTTTTCATGTCGGCATTAAATTATCCCAGATGAAATTACAGATTCTAATTGTGCAAACTATTTGCAATATTTTCTGGTGATTAAAAAAGGCAAGTTTCTTTCCTATATGCCGACGGTTATACCACCAATAATTTAGTAACGATTGACCAGAACAATGATGACAATCGCTATCAGCACATCAGCAGAGTGAAAATTTTTCAGTTGAAGACTTTTCAGGAAAAAAAAAAACAAACAAACACATACGGATAGAAGATGGGGAAAAGACCTTTTCTATCTCGTCATCGCCTGAAATTTCACTTTTCCTGTCCTCTGTTTAACACAATTCACTAACCTCTGTTCCACTTCATAGTTGTGCTCCAACTCCACTTCATCCATTATCTCCGCTAGTTATGGAACTTCGTCTTTTTAAGATTTCACTGGCCCGTCATGTTTCAGGTCCGTATCTCATAACAGGTCGTATTCAACCTCGTGTATCATCCTATTTAGCTGTACACAATTGCAGTATTTTCAACTCCAAATCTTATTCAACATTAAAGCTGATCTGCCAAGTTTTAGTCTTTCACTAAAATTCGAACTCAGGAGAACTATATTAAATTTATCTTAAGAGTCCAATCTCTAAATACGTGATGCATCTTATTAACCAAACTTTGTACATTCTATGTTTTGTAGATAAAAAAAACGCCATCAGAGTATTCGACGCGTAAATTTTTTTTATTCTACCAAAACCACCTCTGTCATTCCCAATCACATTTTCTTTCATTAAAAAACAAAAAACAGAGGACCAAAAACCAAAGTTGAAATCACACTTCCCGAAACACCCTAATATTTAAGAAACTTTATTAAATGGTAATCAATTTCACAATACCCCATTAACATTAACTTGACATTACTTTGTTCAGGGACAGTGTCAAGTTTACATAAATAATAAACAAGAATGCGAAGACCACCTAATATTGACCTGGGGGGGGCTGTCCAGTGCCTTCTTTTAAGAACAAAAGCCATCAGGTATGAAGGTATGCAATTTTAAAAACATTGCAAGATAACATACACGGCCACCTTACTAAATTCATTAAAAATTTCATCACATCACATGGAGAAAACCTGTGACTGGGAATGGCAGAGGTGCTTTTGTTTAGGTAGAACAAAAAAATTTACGCGTACAATATTTTTTTTCCATTTACAAAAACACACAATGTACAAAAATTGGTTAAAAAGATGCATCACCTTTTTCAGGCGAGATCAAAGGGATATATCTATAAACAACATCGTGTACCACCTTTCTCATTACAACTACTAGAATATTTGAGCCATTGAAATATAAAATATAGCAGTGAAAGTTTAATAACCCCGGCCCCCAAATAGGGATTATATGAACAGTCAAGACTTGCACACACGTTAAATTAATAAAAAGTTCATACATCCCAGAACACCACAGTCAAAATACTATTGATCATATAGGACGAAAGTTCACATTACGAAAAATACACTGACGGGCGTAAATCACAACATGAGTAGGATATGCAGCTATATTCCAGAAGACAAATTATCTTGACCATGTTGACCTATATTAATGCCTGAATCTTCACAGTAAAGCTGTTCGCAATCGTATTACCATGACGGATTAAAGGAAACCAAGAGGCTCAACTGACAAAGCAATTAAAAACAGTTCACATGACACGAACAAATGTAAATATCCCTATTCAATAATTATTTAAGATATACAAAAAGCATTGTAAATAAATGGCAAAACATAAGGAATGGGGAACATGAATCTCAATCTTGTGTTGGATAATGGAGTTCATTATAGTATCCGAATCCTGACCAGTTTTCGAATAGGCCATACTCGTTTGAAACGTAGACACTTTATGAACAGTACATGGCCCTCCCGTTTCCGATATCTCAGTCAAAGAGACCAAAGCGTTTGGTAACAGTCAAATGTATGTGTGATGTCCAAAATATGGTTCTAGGGACAGTTTGATACCGGACATTTTGATACCGGCCATTTTGATACCGACCATTTTGATACCGGCCATTTTGTTATCGGCCATTTTGTGACAAGGCTTTTTCACTACCGGACATTACGATACCATTATATAAATTATAAATCCAAATTATGTATCAAAAGTAGGAGTTAAAAGTACAAATAAAAGAAATTTATTAATTTGTAAAACACAGTAAAAGTATGGTTAAAGAAAAAGCAACAATATTATCTAGTTTAAAAATGTTTACTGTTATGAGCAATGCCAAGAAGATATTGTATTTTATTTGAGGGGTCATACCGTTCCAGCAATTTTTTTTACGCTGATCGGCGTCTGTATTTTTTCTTTGAGGTAGCGCTGTCTCCACGATTGAGATGGGCAATTCTTGTTGCACTGAGAGCCTCTTCATGTTTTAAAACGGTTATAAGGGACCAAATGTTAGGATGCACATTTGTCACTGACGTTCTTAGAGCATTATGAAATCCTTAAACATAGTTATTGGTGCGTGGCATACCATTTTCAATGCGTTCATGAACATTCCATAAATGAATAGGGAAGGCTGGCTCGACTCTTTCGCCTTCGTTGGCCACGACCCCTCACTCCTCCAATATAATTTGTTTTCGAAATATGCAACAAGCTCTTGCGGAAAATCGTCGTCATCAGTTAATTCTCGAAGCCGTCAAAACATCGTCAATGGGAAGGAAAGCAAGCGCGGGTAAAACATCTCACTTTTAAACTAAAATTATCATCTTGGTGATATTGATGTTTGAAACCCAATGTTACTACTTGTTTGTAAACATTTTGTGACAGGTGAAAAAGGCAACAACGAAACATCTGAATTAGGGAAAATATCTAATAAACTATTGATGGCTGCTTTTTCAAAATCCATCATCACAGTGGCTAGTTTCGACATTATGCAAGAGTTCTTTTTATAGTAGTAAATAGTCTAACATAAGTATCTTGTATCTTATTTGGCAAGAAGGCGAAACATTCTCGGAACACTAATGCCTTTGTCTTGAATATGTAGTGGTACAGTTAATAATAAATAATTGGGCTACAATTAAAAGTTCCATCTACGGCCCAACTTTGGCTCTTTTGATGTCACTAATTCCCGAGTCAGTAGCAAATATTAAAATTTCTTTCAGTATCATGTTGTCCACTGTCGAACTGTAGCCACTTCAAACCATTTTCAATTTTCCAAGGTACAATACTGATTAGGAATCAAATAACCATGCCGTACCTGAAGTATAGGCGGTACATTTTCTTCTATTGTCCTCCAACGCCTGATACTACAACTCAACGAAGATACTGAAGCAAATTCTGAAATAGCACATACATTCAGATTTTTGGGTTTCTTTACATATTATAGTACGAGGAGCATCTTGTGTTGAACCAGACATTTATTTTCATTTGATTGATTTGCTAATTTTGATTCCACTCTTGCTGCTGTAGCCCATGTGATATGCTCATCTACAGTCTTAACGATTTTGTTGTCACCATCACCACATAGGTGTGGTACGCGGGCTTACACATCCTATTTTCGCACTGCCAATACTGCTTTTGAACCATCCTTATAGTTTTGTGTTTATCATATATATAGTTTAGATCATCCAATAATTTTTTTTTCTCCATTTTTTGTTGAAGCAATTAGACGAGCCATGGGTGATACAATAAGAATATCTATATTTATAATCCTAGTCACAAAATGTCCGGTATCATATGTCCAGTATCAAACTGTCCGGTCACCCCAAATATAACCAACAGCGATTATCAACTTTTTGGAAATAACCGATGAGAGAAATGGTCAAAATATTCTAAATTTTCAATGAGTTTAATATTTGCGAAGAAACTTATTTAATTGATAAATATACAAAATAATGAAAATATTAGGGCGTTAATTGAATTTTGAAAAGAAACGTAAAGTTACTTAACTAATTCTATATTTTAATATTCCTTTTTACTTGTAGGAATATATGGAAACATGAGTAAATATATTTATTGGTATGTTACAGTATAAAAGCATATCCGTCTGTGCAGTTCATTTATTTCACTTTCATTACCTTACCAGGCCGAATGACCTATTTGATTCCAGTGCTTGGCCCTAGACCTAGTGTTTCACTAATCCTTCAGGGTAAGCCCTAAGAGCGGACTAATTCATCAATAACATTGTGGTTTATAAAAATTAATATTTCTACAGATATATTTACTGGCAGATAGCAAACTATAATATGCACATTGTACAGTTATCATTTAATCAAGTAGAATTAATATACTGCTCTCTACGCACTCCTCATTCAATGCCCTGACAGCATTTGGCATCAAAATCATGCCAACTCCTCTTCACCAGTCATCCGTTCATTCTGAATTAACACACATTAGCCCCATCAAATTTTTTTTCCATTCCTTTGCTCCATGATTCACAAGAAGTTAAGATGTCAGTCCATATCTTATGAGTTAATTACTACCTGTTTCTATTTTCCAGTCTGGTTCAGGGTTCTAACCATACAATTTACTATATTATCAATCTTCTTTAGTATTTATAAACTAAGCTAGAGGTATCTTTAGGCACACCCGGCCAACCCTCAGCTCCAGGGAATGGCGGTCATTTCCAGCATGTACCCATCGATTTATATGGCAAAATCCGTAGAGGTAATTGGCTAAATATAATAAAGGGTAACCGTTTACTTGCAGTATGCCATTTCTAGCTAAGCCCAGTAATCCTCCACCTAACATATTGGGTTGAAAATGAAAAGTACTTATCTCCTTAGCCCTGTCTACCATCCCACTCACTATCAATAATGTCGGGTGCTTCTAATGACAATTTATCATTTTGGATCAGACATTAACTAAAAGCTACCATCTGGGCCAGCTAAACTTCTTGCTTGCAATTCTTTCAAAATACCGGTCATTGTAAACCTGCTTTACTTTCAGCTTAACTTTTGCAGCTATGATGGACTAGAGGCGCCCTAAGAATGACTATTTGTTTTATATAGTAAATATTGTTGCCTACATTTATTGTAGAAATTTAATTTATATACGAGATTCAAACTTAATATTTTTTTCTAACAAATCAAACCCTCATGGGGTAACTATTGTCGACATAATATAGTATATTATATATATATATATAATATATATATATATATATCTATATATATCTTATTATATATCTATATATATCCTATATATATATATATCTATATATAATCTATATATATACTATTATCTATATATATAATATATATATCTATATATCTAATATATGATATCTATATATATATATATATATATCTATATATATATCTATATATATCTATAATATTATATATATCTATATATATATATTATATATTATCTATATATCTAGATATATAGATATATATATAGATATATATATAGATATATAGATAGATATATATCTATATATATAGATAGATATAGATATATTATATAGTAGATAGATATATATATTTTTATATATATATATATATATATATATATATATATACTATATAAAATAAAATATATATATATATGTATATGTATATATATACGTATATATATATATATATATATATATATATATATAAAATTTATATAGATATATATATATATATAATATATATTAGTTAAGACTAGTTTAATCGGTCTTCTCTTGATCTTTGGAAAATACTTTAGCTACACAACAATTTCCTGCAGTAGGATGCATTTTTAAAACTCACTAATGTACGTATAGTATTTGAGAGAAAAAAAATTACAATACAAATAGATATCAGGAACTAATGCGCATCGAAATCCTCAACTGAAAAACCGAAAAACACTGAATAAAGGACCGAAGCAACCTCCAAATTATATCCTGCTGCTATCCTTTCATACCAGAGACCTCCACTTCCATTTTTCCAAAAAGCAGCTGTACTGATACTATACAGATGGCAACAGGAGATAAATTTTCTTGCATTAAGCCAAAGCTAAAGAGACAAGCAGTTAAGTCTTGTTTACTACCATAACCAGCATCCTACAGTAAAGCTGTCCTGTTCATGAAGTAAAGTTTCTTACAGAGTCACAAGATAACTTTCGCATTCATTGAGCACGAGAGCAAAACCAAGTTACCGAAAACAGTAAAGCCATTGTCATTAAGAATGGGGTATAATGATCAAAATGATCTTTACCAAAAACCATACTTATCATCACAAAAAGCTAATTTCAAACCAGAGAATTCTTATACTACACTTCTCGACAACAGCCATCCTTTGTCCGGTTAGCATAAACGATTTTGCCATCCAAAATCATCTGGGTAAGTCCACACGAGACACACAAAGTAAGAGGTGCTAAAGGGAACATGAAAATCAAGGCACCAACAGCTTATCTTTTAGTTTTGATTGAACTAAGGATAAAGGATAAATGGCAAGACAGACATTTCACATTCTAAATGAACATGCCAATATGCCCAAATAATGGTAGCAAGACCATATTTCTCAACTATTCCCAAAATTAAGGATTCAAGTACTACCTGCAGACTACTCTACACTGGATGAGGAGCCACTCCTCTGATTCTTTATTGGTGACTGAGGGGGTCACAAGCAGCTTACCATAACATGCTAGCTGTGGAGAACATGCAGCTTTAATCAAATGAGATTATGGCCATAGCAGTGAAATGAAGACATTACTTTCATCAAGGAATAACTGGAAAACAAACTACTAGTTGGCAAATTTTCAGTTATACAAAAAGTATGAAAAAACGGAAGCCCCTTTAATTACTATTCAAATGCCAAATCCTGGGCTTTGTTACAATTTGTCTCATAAAACCTCCATACCAAAAAAAACATTAGATAAGCATTTACCTTTACCTTTACTGTACTTGGTTCCTGGATCACAATCTCAATTCTATGAATACACTTTCATTGGCTATTAGTAATGCTGCTATATTACTAAGGGTTCTTTTATCATACAGAAAAGAATTTAGCAGTGATGATCCACTTCAAGAAAAATTAACTGGTATAAGCCAAGCCAAACCAAGGTAAGATATGACCTAAGGGGAGTTGGGCAACTTTTAAAGCAAGCTAGTTCCTAATTACAATTATGAGAATACATTCTGCCTGTCGTAAAACTTTAAGGTGCTGTGATTTCGTTTATGTAGAAAAAATAACAAAACTAACATGTGATGATGTATAAAACTATAGTTGCAATTTACACACCTAGTCCAACCCAGATGAGAGAATACAACTTTGTGAAAAGTCCCTAAAAAACTGTTAAAAATTATAACCTTACTGAAAAAAAAAACAGAATGAATCCATCGACTGTCTAAGACCACTCAACTGCCCCAACAAAGACAAGTGGGAAAGGCGCCATATGCTGCAAGAACTGGAATGATTGGACAAAACACTAGAAATGATTGAATACTCATAAAAGAATGTTCACTTTGAACTGTGTTTGTAATTTTTGTACAATGTACTATTTGTTGCTGTTGCATAAAAGTCTATGCTGCATTTAAAATTTCATGTTTTTTCTACAACTTATTTGCATTCACGTATGTGGCTAGCCACTACAAAACCATTTGGATGCACATAGTATGTTTTCTTCACAAATGTGGCTAGCCACTAAAACCATTTGTATGCACATGTATGTTTCTAAGTTTGATTGATAAAAATACTAATTAAATTACTTAAAATTTGTTGTTCATGTGCAACCTTTATAACATCATGCAATGTGAACCATATGGTCCTTGGGGGACCCAGTTTTACATGCATATCATATAAGATTTAGGAGTCCTCAAATATTCTTTCCAATAAATACATCAGAGAAGCTACATTACTTGATTCATTAGACTACATTCAATAAGTGCTGACATATCATAAACCTTGCTGAAAATGAAAAAGGGTTGTCAATTCCACTAGCCCTAAATTTTTGGCAAAAAGTCCTGAAGATGAAGACTAGTGCAGCACAATACAAAGGAATCACTGTTAGTTTATTACACTTTTTAAATTGCATTAGGCCTGACATTGCTTTTGCCACTGGAGCACTGTGCCAGAAAATCTAGAACCTCACTAACAAGATCTGAAGATTGCAAAACATTTGCTACAATATCTCAAGACAAAAAGATTTAGCCCTTCTGCTCAGAAAACTCAAGCAATGCCTAACACCATGGGTGGATGCAGATCATGCAAATGACCATGATGGAAGAAAATCTACCACTGGATTTGTAATAATAATCCTAGCAGGCAGACTAATATCATTGAGAATCAGGAAGAGAATAAATACACTCAACTGAAGCAGAGTATGTAGCACTGAGGCAACAAGAGTAGTACTGGTTTATTTCAGAAAGCTGTAAATGACACTCATTGCTCTGAGAGATCAAAGTACAGACTCCCAAAAGCATTTTGTACTAGAGCATATTAAACCGAGAAAAAAATCAACATAAAGTAACATTCCATTAAAAAAATTATCTGGATTTCCTTACCACCAAGCCCATCTGCAGAGAGAGGACTCAAGAACAATCCATCCTAAGTTGGGTCTACATCAGCTGTGAAAGTGCCTTTGAATCAGACAATACTTACTTGTCACATACAAAATAGTGGTTTTGTAAATTAAAAAGTTTTCTATTTGACAATTATTTTGCAATGTTAATTTGCAGTTTACGTACTTTATTCTAGTAGTACTACTAATTGTTTGCATATTATACTTATTATTTACTAGTTTTAAATGCAGCTACAAACTGTCTAAATCTGTAGTCTAATAAAATCCTTTCATTACAGTATTGTATTCTCTATCATATTTTTGTGTATTTACATTTCATGTAGTGCTTAATGATTGCATTTAATTCTTATATTTTCTTTGTTGTAAACTGTCCATATTGGACGTTTAAACATACCACATATGGTGAGCCTTGACTGTGAGCAGACATGGTGTAACTTGGTTGCAGAAATTAGTCATTTTGGAGCTATTTGAAGTAGCATCGCTAGTCATAAGGTGGGTACCACCTTTTACTTGCTCTTGATATAGACTTTGGTATACATTTATCTCTGTTATTTGTGGAACTTAGGTGAAAACTGCCTGGTAACAAAGCCAGACAATGTTGCTTGCCAATGTAGGTGGTGATGCAGTGCCACCACATTTCACCATAGATGTCTGAAAACTTAAAAGGTGCTTTTTCAAATTTTCCCGACTTCAAATTCCTATGTTGAGGAAGGGCTTAAAAAACTGATCAAGTTCATGCCAAATTTTGGATTGGGATAGCAACGCTAGTAATGAGGAGACCTTGGAAACCCCCATATTTCAAGAGTGGCGACATGCCTGAGGAAGATGTCACGAGGGTTGGAAATAGCGAGGAGTACTTCTCACTCCTCACAGAACGCACCAAGCCTTTCCCACCCATCACCTGTAATGTCCATGACTTTCTTACGAGCGTTTAGCACTTCCCCTTTATCTTCTTATGGAAGGAAAACATAAGGTGAGGATACAGAGTGCACTGAGGATGACAATTATGTCGATAACCGAACACCTTCAACTCCCTCAAAAGAAAATGCCCACCAAGAAGTTCGCCACCACTCGGCCTATGTCTGCCCCCATTTCATCAATGTGTCACCATTTCATGCAAACAGAGACTCTAGTTGACTCCTTCAATTGATTCAGAATATATAAGTGATGATATGGCCCCAGTGTCGTGACCAACATCACCTTCAGTGCCAACTTATTGCCTTCAACTGATGGGGAGAAAGGGGCATCAGTCAAGATGACTTTGGAAGTACCTAGCACTGCTCTTGATTTATTTTTTTAAGACTTCTCAAAAATGCTTATATTGTATTCATAAATGACTTGGTAGTCATACATTGACTTTTAACCAAGATTAATGATAAATACCTTATGTCCACGAAAAATTTAAAGGGCCTGTTTGAGTGACATTAAGACATTTTGATACCTTTAACTGCTCAGAATTTTTTTCATATTATTCTAGGAAGGTAAATGCAAAACTATAACAAAATTTCATAAATTTATATCTAGGTGTATTTCAGACAATTATTAAAAATAGACTTTCATAAAATTTTATAGTTTTTCAGCTTTACCTGCCCCCCCAAAAATATGAAAGCTGAAAACCCTTGAACAGGAAATTCCATACCATACTACTTGAAGAAAGTTAAGCTGTAATTCCATTACAGTGGTACCTCGAGATACGAAAGGCTCAACTACGAAAAACTCGAGATACGAAAGCCAAAACGAAAAATTTAACGGCTCTAGTACATACAAAAAAGTTTTTCAAGATATGAAAGGTTTCTGTAAAGTCCGAGATTCGCCCAAACCACCGATAACAATTTTGAAACTCGCGGCGCCGCCAACTTAGTAGACTCGCCACCATCCTCCTGCTCCCTCCCATTGGTTCCTGACGCTAGTCGCGGCCATGAGATCCTTCTCTCCTATTGGCCAGCATCCCTCCCATCATGCATCTATGTACGTGGGGTGGCGTGCCTCGGCCACTCGGTACCAGCATCGTTATCGTACGCACGCGGTAATTCGTTCGGTTCTAACTATTTCATGTAGTAACGTAAATTCGTTAGTGATTTCGTTGCAGTATACGTACTTTATCGTGTTGTGCAAAAACTTTATTCTACTTATATGTAAATCACGTACAAGATAACATAGTCATGGGTCCCAAGAAAGTTGAAATTAATGGAAAGAAACGAATGCTCTCTTTGGAGACAAAGATGGAGATTATCAAGAAGTATGAAGCTGGTATGCGATGAGTGTGATCGCCAAGGAATACGGCCAAAATCCGTCGACAATAGGCACCATCCTTAAACAGAAGGATGTCATCAAAGCAGCTACACCTTCCAAGGGCATCACTATTTTGTCCAGCAAGAGGACCAACATGCACGACGAGATGGAACAGCTGCATCTTGTCTGGATAAAAAGGACACAGAAATCACTGGTGATACGATAACGGAGACGGCAATCTCCCACAAGGCCAGTGCGTAGTGTTCATTTACGGCTGCCCGTCTTGATAATTATCTATAATTGTTGCACCTCATGACTCTGTTGGCCCTGGTGTCCATCAAAAACCCTGTTCAACCAAATGCTCTCTCTGCAACCGATTTGGGTACTGAATGTTCGGCTGCTGACATTCAACATAAACTGAAGTGCCTTGATTATAGTACTGGTATGCATGTTGTAAATGATTGGTCAACACCCTCTGTTCAGCAGGAATGGAGATTCTACAAACCTTGCAAAGTTTCCAGTTATCCCATGAGAGAGACCTTTATCACTTATCCTTATGTGAGAGATCTTTGTCACTTATCCACGAGAGAGATCTTGGTCAATCATATATATGTCACTCAAGAGGTGCTCTTCTTTTTCCATTTTCTGTGGAAAGAAATGAGTTTTTTTTTTAATTTTTTTTTTTAAATACACGACACAAAACACCATCACAATGTCAACTCTGACTAGTAGATTCAGAAACAGTTGACGATCCCGAAACTGTTTCCCAACCAGATCTTGATGAGATCGTTGCACTCGGCAAGTCCATGGGGCTGGTCGTCGACGAGGATGACATCAACGACCTTCTCGAGGAGCACCAAGAGCAGCTTACGACGGATGACCTGAAGGAGTTGGAGGCCATGCAACATAACGTCGTTCAAGAGGAGTTGTCTACCAGCGGTGAGGAAGAGGAGGACCCTATGACAGTGGCAGAAAAGGCTCACACAGGTCGTATGCTTGCGCAGTTTGATGACGTTTGCCTGGGTCATTTCAAGAACATTGTGAAAAGTAGGCAGAAGCAATCTTCCTTGCATCGTTATTTTTTTAAAGAGGCCTTTAGCATTAGCAGGAGTAAGCAAAAAGGAAGAACCAAGTGATTAACTTAAAAGTTGAAAGTGGTGATGAAGTTGAAATTCTGGAGAGAGAGAGAGAGAGAGAGAGAGAGAGAGAAAAAAAAAAAAAAAAAAAAAAAAGGGAAATAAAATTAATTAGTTTTTTTTTTTTTAAAGTTAAGTGGTTATAGTTTTGTGAATGTGTTTCGTAAATTTTAGTTTAGTTTTCCTTACATTTTTTTGTGTTTCGTAAAGTTAAGTGTACGTACATATCTGCCGTTTGTCCTCCTCCTCCTCTGCCGCCACTTTCGGAGATAGCCTCACTTGAAAGGTAAGCTTCCACATTTACGTACAGTATTTTTGTATACCATGTACACTAATACACTTTATTTACAGGTTAATTTGCATTACGTTATTAATTTAGGTATTGAATGGTCAAATTTGTTGTTGTATTTCATTGTTTATAGGTCGATTTAGCTTTATGAAATTTACTGTTGTGTTTTTTGGAGGGGGGCTTGGAACGGATTAGCCATTTTACATGTAAAATGTGTCCAAGATACGGAAACCTCATGATACGAAGGGCGCCTCGGAACAGATTAAAATTAAGTGGTCTCGAGGTACTACTGTACTTGTAATAAATAGTATTTGATATACAGTGGTACCTCGAGATACGAAATTAATAATCCGTTCCGAGGCGGCCTTCGTATAATGAGTTTTTCGTATCTGGAACACATTTTACATGTAAAATGGCTAATCCGTTCCAAGCCCTCCAAAAACACCCCATTAAATTTCATAATAAAGCTAAATTGACCTATAAAACAATGAAATACTACAACAATTTGGACCATTCAATACCTAAATTAAGAATAAAAATCGAAAACCTGTAAATAAAGTGTATATTAGTGTACAAGAAATATTATTACTGTAACGTAAAATGTGGAAGCTTACCTTGCGAGTGAGGCTATCTCCGATAGTGGTGGCAGAGGAGGAGGAGGACAAACGGCAGATAACGCACGTACGTACACTTAACTTTATGAAAACACACAAAAAAATTTAAGGAAAAACCATTAAAACTAAAAAAAAATTTACGAAAACACCTTAACAAAACTGTAACACTTAACTTGCAAAAATCTAGAAATTACGTAAACATTTTTTTTTTTTCTCTTTTTTATTTTATTTTTATTTTTAACTTTTTTTTTTTACTTTTACGTAGGCTTTTTTTTTTTTTTTTGTTTTTTTTTTTTTTTTTTTTCCAGAATTTCAACTTCATCACCGCTTTCAACGTTCTGTTTTTCATCACTTGGTTCTTCCTTTTTGCTTTCAACTTTCTGTTTTTTATCACTTGGTTCTTCCTTTTTGCTTACTCCTGCTAATGGCTGAAGGCCTCTTTAAAAAATAAGAATCCAAGGAAGATTGCTTATGCCTACTTTTCAACAAATGTTCCTGAAACGACTCAAGCAAACGTCATCGAACTGCGCAAGCATACGACCTGTGTGGAGCCTTTTCGGGGTGTCTCTTTTTTCGATAAACAATTGCACTTTATGAAAAGCACCTAGAATATCCTTAATTTCTGCCGTTGTCATACGCTCCTCCTCCTCTTCCTCGCCGCTGCTAGAGAACTCCTCTTGAACGACGTTAAGTTGCATGGCCTCCAACTCATTCAGGTCATCCGTCATAAGCTCCTCTTGGTGTCTCCTCGAGAAGGTCGTTGATGTCGTCCTCGTCAACGACCAGCCTCATGGACTTGCCGAGTGCAACGATCTCATCAAGATCTGGTTCCAAACAGTTTCGGGATCAACTGTTTCTGACTCTGCAGTACCAGCTTCGCCCACGTCGAATCCCTCGAAGTCTCTGGCGGATACAGCATCATGGCCAGAGTTTCCTCCACGAGGAATTCAAGGTTCGCCTCGAAACCTCCTGCCAAGCTAGGTCAATGAGTCGGATGCAAATGACTATGTTGAAATGCTCCTTCCAAAATTGACACAAGGTGAGGTTTTGTGGTATCGGTGATGTCGAAACATCTCTTGAAAAGATGTTTCGTGTACAGCTTTCTTAAAGTTCGCTATCACTTTGCTGGTCCATGGGCTGGAGGAGAGGGGTGGGTGTTTGGCGGCAAGAAAAAGAATCTTAACGAAGGAATACTCCGCTAGGATATCTTCCTCGAGGCCAGCAGACATTTCAGGGGGGAGGCGCTTCTCTTCCAAAAAAAACTCTTCACAGTCGGGCCGCCAAACCACAGATTTACCCACTCCGTGAACAAAAGCCTTGTTA
Source organism: Macrobrachium nipponense (assembly GCF_015104395.2). Lineage (NCBI taxonomy): Eukaryota > Metazoa > Arthropoda > Malacostraca > Decapoda > Palaemonidae > Macrobrachium > Macrobrachium nipponense. The sequence continues at coordinate 57,985,123 of NC_061091.1, forward strand.
CCCAGGCTTTTGCATTAGCCCTCCACATCACTGGAAGCTTCTCCTTCAGCACCTTGTGGGCCTTGAAGGCCTCGAGGAGTCTCAGAATGATACACCAGTAGGGGCGTCAACCTTTGCAATCCCCACTGGCGTTTGAACAAATGTGCGAGCGTAAGCCTGTCTTTCATAGGCTTATGCCCGGGTAGCTTCTTCTCTTCCTACCGTGATGTACGTCCGACGAGGCATTTTTTTCCAAAAAAGGCCAGTCTCATCACAATTTGAAGACTTGCTGGAGAACTGTAGCTTCCTTGGTCATCATCTCGTCGAAAGTCTTCTTAAATGCTTCGGCCGCTTTCGTGTCCGAGCTGGCAGCCTCCCCATGACGCACCACCGAATGGATGCCAGTCAGTTTACGAAATTTCTTGAACCAGCCATGCGAAGCCTTGAACTCTGGGGTTGGCGTTGAAGTCCCTTCCCTTCCCTCCTCTTCCGCCTGCGCAATCAAATCGCCGAAAATAGCACTGGCCTTGTGAGCGATTTGCTGTCTCCGTTACTGTATCGCCAGCGATTTCTTTCTTTTATCCAGATGAGGAGCAGCCGTTCCATCTCGCCGTGCACATGGCTCCTCTTGCTGGAACAAAATAGTGATGCCCTTCGATGGTGTAGTTGCTTTGATGGCATCCTTCTGTTTAAGGATGGTGCCTATTGTCGACGGATTACAGCCGTATTCCTTTGCGATCACACTCAATCGCATACCAGCTTCGTACTTCTTTATGATCTCCATCTGTCTCCAGAGACAGCATGCGCTTCTTTCTGTGAATTTCAACTTTCTTGGGACCATGACTACGTTAAATTTACGTAAAGTTACACAAATACGTAATAATAGTCTTCGCACAACACGATATGTACTGCAACGAAATCACTAACGAATTTGCGTTACTAAACGAAATCGTTGGAGCGAACGAATGCCGATTGCGTACGGTAAAGTTTCGGGTGCGGAGTGGCCGAGCTAAGGGACGCCATGCGCGTACGTGTAGAAGATGCATGATGGGAGGGATGCTGTTCAATCAGAGAGAAGGATCTCATGGCTTGGCTAGCATCAGGAACCAATGGGAGAGCAGGAGGATGGTGGCGAGTCTACTAGCACTAAGATGGCGGCGTGCGCGGCGCGAGTTTCAAAATGGTTATCGGGCGAATCTCGGACTTTCAAAAACCTTTCGTATCTTGAAAACTTTTCGTATGTAGAGCAGTAAAATTTTTCGCATTGGCATTTGTAACTTGGATTTTTCGTAAGTTGAGCCCTTTCGTATCTCGAGGTACTACTGTACCTCTTTGCTTTCCTCCTAAAATTAAGAATTAGGTACATTTTAACATGAAAAAAAAAAAAAAAAAAATCAAAAAATCTTAAAATTATAAATGTTGAAAAATAACATTTCATAATAGGTCAAAAGTGGTAGTTCCCAAGTGGAAGAATTACTATGCAATGTTAGGCATATAATCTTTTGTATAGAAACGGTATTCCTCTTTACCAAGTTATATGCCATACGTGTCATGGCATATAGCAAGGCAATCCCCAGTTATCAACGAGGTTTCCATTCTGACAGCTTGAAAATCGCTGATAAACTGGTTTATGGCATCTCTGTTAAGTACTCAAATATTTGTATGTACACAATCATGGAGTTCTGGAATTCTCACCTGTCAACTACCACTAACAATGGCAGAGAGTTGAGATTTCAAGCATCCATAACCAACTACTATTCCTAAAATGAAAAATGTTACCATACCAGACCAGTCTTAAGAAAATCTTGGAAACTAAGGTGGCAAGACTGGTAACCTGTTCGAAGTACGGTGGCCAACACAAAAGGTCTTACACTCTACAGTTTCATTCAAGATTCTGACATATGTAGGTACTACTTGATAATTCAGACGTCATTCTACTGGAAAGTTTTCCTTCATCTTAGTTGATCCACTAACTTGTTCCTAACCAAAACAAATTGGAAAAACACATTATGTATAGTATGTATTTCCCTTTTCATGTCTAAAGAAAGTGACCTGCTAGACTGAACAACTCTTAAGAAGCACTGAGAAACTGCATACAGTAAACTGTTTCACCTCAAGGAAAATCCCAAAAACTGTCAGGTTCTACCTTCATCCTGTTAAGACCAAAAAAGCTGTGTTGAAACTATATATGTTCTCTATTAATTTCGTGAGCTGAAATTTTATGTCCAAAAGATATGCCAGAATTTCAATTAGATTAGAACCAGAATGAGACCAGTTCCCTACTGGTGATCATGCTCCCATAAAAAGCTAGTAATTTGGTGTTAAGTTCAAGCATAAAGTAGTAACCCTTTCTTGATAACACCATCCAAGGGTATACTTGTGAGAAAAACCATCCTTGATAACACCAAGGGTATACTTGTGAGAAAAACCATTCTATAAAAAAAAAATTCCTGCATAATCACAGAAATCATCCATTCATATGCTGAAAACTTCCTGAAACAAGCTGGTCAACTGCATGGACCAGAGTTTAGACACATCTACACTGGCCTCCAAGTTAAGAACTCTTTCAAAAAGCAAGACACAGGCTATGGTAAAAAGCTCACGTACGCTTCCAGAATTTAACTATGACTGCATTAAGAGAAATTTGACTTCTATAGAGGACAAAGAACTAGTTGACAGCAAGAAAAGAAACTATCGGTGACTACAGAGAAGCAGCAGGTTGAAAAAAAAGGCAACCCTCCCTGATTACTTTTAATAAACTGTCTCATTGTCTCAAATTATCAAAAACTCCAAATGGCTTGCAAACGAGATCCTAGGAGACAATTGCAAGAATCAGTTTTTATGAAGATAGGCCTTATCCTGACAGAATCCATAAGGAACTGCGAAAGGCCCTCAACGAGGAAGTTGTCGGAGAGAGAGAGAGAGAGAGAGAGAGAGAGAGAGAGAGAGAGAGAGAGAGAGAGAGAGAAAAAAAAAGTCTTAGGAGGATTCCCAAAAACAGTTGTAGGTGCGCCTCTCTGTGGCTGGCTTCCAGGGTTTCTTAAAAAAATCAAGGCATTCTTAAAGGGCAGAATAAGGTTTGTTTGTTTGTTTGTATGGTGTTCTTACGTTGCATGGAACCAGTGGTTATTCAGCAACGGGATCCAACTGCTTTATGCGACTTCCGCCAACACGTCGAGAGTGAAACTTCTATCACCAGAAATACACATCTCTCACTCCTCAATGGAATGGCCGAGAATCGAACCGGCGACCACCGAGGTAGGAAGCAACACCATACCAACCACGCCACTGAGGCGCTTGGCAAAATAAGGTGATCAACACTCCAGTACTCCTCTAAAATCTTATATTCTTCTGGCCCCAGAAAACTCCTTTAGCTGGCACCTGGAGAAAGCAAATTTGCTATACTAAAGCTCAGCAAACTATTTCAATACTGCAGAAAAATCTTTACCAAATTCTCCCCCCTTGCATTGAACCAAACAACTCTTGATAAAGAATTTCCCAGAGTCCAAGCAATCAAAAGCTCTGCATCTGGAATGGAATAAATTTTAAGGACTGACAAGGCACCAGAAGCATAAACGTACTTATGTGGCCCTGGGTGGCAGCATTTAAAAGGACCAGCACTATTCTGGCATTCTTGAAATGATTCCACTTGTTCAAGAATGTGAAGAGAGACTGCAAATTGTGTTCTAACCAAAAGGGAAAACACCCTAAGCTACAGACTTCATGGGTACCAATGTATTCGTGGATAGACCTAGAAAATCAATGAGCCACCTAAACAAAAGACAACTCCTCTATGTCAAACTCCTTGTCCATCCAGCCAAAAGAAAAAGCCAAGGCAACAAAAGCTGAATCCTCAAACAAAAGCTCTGAATGAAATGAAGAGAAGTGCTAAAAAGTGACCCATCTTGTGATCACATGCTAGAAAATGCCAAAGATGGCTGAGAAAACAAAAAATATAACCAAGTATACTGTAAGTGGAAGCAGCTCATCCTCTTTTGCACTTCACTGAAGTACCAAGAAATGGTTGACAAAATTCCAACACACCACCACTAAAAGAAAGGGCACTCTCTAGCTGCACTACACTTGTCATGACAACAAGCACAAGAGAAAATTATCAAGTACCAACTTAATACAAAAACGCTGCTAGAACAGCACTAGTTAAAAGAACAGAGGCACTTGCTAATGCAGCCAAAACAAAGAGCAATCATTGTTACAGGCTTCACATCATCTTTGAAGCATCAGCCACCCTTGACTCACCTATACTTAAGCAAAACAATTTGTGAAAAAGAAAAAAAATCCATTGAAATACTTTCCATGCGGTTAGACAATTAGTTTGTTATATTTTAGGATGACAAACTTCCCAAGATTATGGATACAGCACCACTGATTATGTTGGGCAAGTTTGTTTTAACCAAAATCAGGAACCCTATTTCCCCACAATGAGGCCCCCAAAATTGTAGATTTTAGTTAAGGGATATACTAAATTGAAGAGGTAGAACAGTGCACCACTATTATTTCGACTGTTGGAGGGCTTATGATTGCCTGGGAGATGAAGGTTATGTCCACTTGACAGTCAACCACTATGAACTTTGTGGACCCAGAAACCGGTGCCCATACTATGCTTATGTCAAGTTGCATTTAGAAGAACCCAAGACCCTCCTCCACGCCTTCATAAAGGCAGCTGCTGCTTTGTACCCTCCACCCCTTTAAGGTAAGGTCCAAACATTATTCCTAATTATTATTTTTTAGGAAAGTGAGTGTTAGGCTTTTGCCGAAAGTTACATTAAGGTCTCTGTTACTATTCAGTGGGGTGCTGCTAAGACAACTCGTACCTTCCACCTATCCCCCCACCCCCTTAGTGAACATATGGCTCCGTGGTGGTTGGGGAGTTAAAACATGGTGGCTGTGTTTCACATTTCTCTGACCGTAACGAATACTTGGTACCGTCCTATAGGACCGTTCTTCGGTGACTTAGACTATGGCAATTGACATTTTCTATGTTTAGTTGCTTTACAAGGGTTGTAAGGAATATTTTTTTCGTTTGGTTGGAACTAAAACTTCAATTCACCTTTGAGTTTTGGTACGGCTATTATGTAGCCTTCAAATGTAAATTACTGCTTAGTTATTACAGCCGCCGAATGGATATTACTTTTAAAATCTTGTACAGCAACTAAAATAACATAGGAAACAGTCAATTGCCATAGTCTAAGCCATCGCGATTTGCTTCAGTAGAAATACCAAAAAGGTAGACTAACTGATCAATATGTGTGAAAAAATATGAAGGACCATGTGTGTTAAGAAGGGTATTTGGTCAACCGGGTCAAGTTATTAATCCGGAGTTATGGAGGGAAAAAAAATTAAAAAAAAACAAAAAAAATAAAAAAAAACTTTTTAAAAGAAGCAAATAAGACTTTTCATACAAACCAGCTCGCAAACCAATTGCCTTTAATTACAACCCATTTCTTCCCCCTTACTGACAGAGTAAACTTAAAAACTACCACATCCCTTATCGGAGAAGGTAAACTCCTTTACCCTTCTCGCAAACTGGGCCTTGACCGCGGGTCCACAGTCTAGTCTCCCATACTCACCTTCCCCCACTGTAGGTCTCTTCAGTATTAGTCAACTCCAACCAACCACCCACTGACAAGGGTGCCAAAAATTGTGGCCAAATGAGAATTAAAGCAACAATCAATCAAACTCAAATAGTTAATACAATGTAATATGCTAAGCAAGAAAAAACATTGCCCTGCCATACATGTACATTGTGCACAAAACACTTTACTACCGTTGAATGAAGAAAGAGCGTCGTCTGCCACGCAAGCTTTTGCCCACCAGCATACTGCGTATGGGCCAGATGGGCTTAATTTATTTACAAAATCTCTCCTATAGCCAAAGTTAGATTAGTTGAGGGTTACGAGACTTGGCCCCGTAGCGGTTACTAGGAGCTGAAGGGACGTCACAAAGACCCTTGGGTAGGTCTAATGCCTAGTGCAGCACGTGAGGTGCGCTAATAGCACTAACCCCTTACTTCAAAATATAGCTATAGGTACATCTAGTGTACCTATCCGCGGAGGCCCAGAGTATGGCAGTTGCGGTTTTTCTATGCAGTTTTTCCTCCTGAACAAGAATTTGAAGTAATATTTATTCGGACGACACTAACTTACCTTTGAACTTTATCCGCTCGGTAGGGGACACCAGTGGGGAACCATGGTTTTAGGTGGGGGAGAAACCACTTGGGGGAGTTTTTGCAGTGTTATTGTGGTATTTCCCACATTTATCACTTTTAAAAACACGAAATACAGGCGGACAAATAGAGATAAAACTAGCGATAGTGGAGCCGTTCCACATCCATATTCACCTACTACTACTACCACGACACTGAATCCTACTGCGCATGCGCTAACTGTAAGAGAGCTTTTGGCCTAAACTCAGACTTCTTAGTGAGGAAAAAAATGGGGGTTTACGGGAGGGATACATGTATTTAGCCAAACATATGTTACAGTATTAAACATGTTATGTGAATTCTAGTGTTTATTCCTTTTCCTTTTTCCATAGTATTTGTATAATAACTGCTTTGAAATATCCCCACCTAATAATTTCACCATATATAATTTGAAATGTTATAATTGAGGACAGACACCTAAAAATGCCTACGTGTTGATACTAGAAGTAGGTTTTAGGACGTTTCGATACCTACCTACCTGTTACGTGAAATTGCACATTGCGTTTGCATATTACACACACTCCCTATATGATTTATACACAACTCGATTCCCTCCCCTTTCCAGTATTCCCACTGACTGGCTCGTTTAAACGTTACACCATTCATAAGGCATTTCTCACCCATACCAATACCTGGATTAAAGTTTGCCATTATTATTATAAAACTTATAAAACCTACATTTAAATATATAGTTTGCCATTATTATAAACCTACATTTAAATATATTCCATTATACCGTTTTACAGACATTACAATTTACACCGCCCTTCCAGTTTCCTTACTATTATGCAGTTATGTATGGTTACTTTTAACATTTTTATAACACTTCCACACCCTTCAAAGTTAGGTTTATATGTCATTTTACCTACTGAGGGGCGAATCCCCCCTGTTAGGCAACATACCCTACTAGGTTTAGTTTGTTATATGTTGGTCTACCTACTAGTTTTACTTCCTTGAAGGGGGATACCCGGTTAGGCTAAGTTGGTTAGTTCTTCAAGGGGGGATACCGGTCAGACAACATTCCCTACTAGGTTAGGTTTGGTTAGGTTACATTCCTTACTAGGTTAGGTTAGGCCTTGCTTCAGCCCCCAGTCAGGCAATATTCCCTACTAGGTTAGGTTAGACCTTTAAGGGGGGGTACGGGGTCAGGCAACAACCCTTCTAGGTTAAGTTCCCTACTAGGTTAGGTTAGGTTGGTTAGGTTACGTTCCTTACTAGGTTAGGTTAGGCCTTAAAGGGGGGGTTAGCCCCCCCGGTCAGGCAACATTCCCTACTAGGTTAGGTTACATTCCTTATTAGGTTAGCTTCGCCCCCCGGTCAGGCAATATTCCCAACTATAGCTGGTTCACTTAGTAGGGAATATTGCCTGACCGGGGGGCGAAGCTAACCTAATAAGGAATGTAACCTAACCTAGTAGGGAATGTTGCCTGACCGGGGGGGCGAACCCCCCCTTAAAGGCCTAACCTAACCTAGTAAGGAACGTAACCTAACCAACCTAACCTAGTAAGGAACGTAACCTAACCAACCTAAACAACTAGTAAGGAACGTAACCTAACCAACCTAACCTAACCTAGTAGGGAACTTAACCTAGAAGGGTTGTTGCCTGACCCCGTACCCCCCCTTAAAGGTCTAACCTAACCTAGTAGGGAATAACGTAAAGAGCCAGGCGGGAGTAACTATGACTGTTACTAGCGATCCACCTCTTCTAGAGGTCCCGCTAGACATCCAGAAGGTAGTTTGCCTAATGGAGCTAACGGATCGCGAGGGGGACCTAACCTGCCCAGTCTCTCCCTTGGGAGAGGCTGTGGATCGTTCCTCCCCAGTCGGGGAAACCCGGCGTGAAAGTCAATCAGAAAACGCCAGCAGCTCCGCTCCAAATCAGAGCGAGGCTGTCGCCGGGAGTCATGAGAGAGACATGACTACCGTGGCCCCCGAGCCACAGATGTTTGTCTGCCCAAAATGCCAAAGACTTCCACAGCCAAAACGTTAACAAGCCCATTTATGAACTAGATAACGAGCTTGAACCCTTTATAAATCAGAAAATAAGTCAGCACTTGTTCCCTGCAAGAACTGTAAATAGCATCACTGGGAAGCGCAAATCTAAGGAATATAAAATAATCTTAAACGAAATGCGCAAAGAGAAAAATCCAAATATAGAAATGACTCAATGTTACGTGCCTCCCCAACCAGGAAGAGTAGAATGGTCGGAGGAGGAAATGATATGTTTAGCCAGGGCAGAATCCCTGCTAAAGAATGATCCTCACATCAACAAAAGGATCCAAAAAGAATTCTTCTCCTATCGTACATTAGATAGTTTGAGAAGCAGAAGGACCAAAGAGTATGTAAAAATTCTAGAAAATTATAATGAAGTAAAAGCCAGGATGATCAACAGCAATGGAGCTGGCTTGCCAAAAGCGAAAATCCATCTGCAAAGATGTGACGACCCCCATCCTCCGACCATCCAGAGGATGGATTAATGAAACGACTAAAGATTGATGACAAGAAAGCGGCAATGGTGGTTCTCCACCATCATCCCCCGGGACTCCAATTCTAATAGCAGTATAAGCAGCGAAAATAGTGTGTGTGATATAACATCGGAGATGCTGGACAACATGCGAATAGAAGTATTTGGGCAGAGGGAGCAACAACGACCCCCCAGGTATAATGGAGACAACCAAGGAACAATATCAAGAAGAATACGAAGAAGAAGAGTTTGCTGTCACCCAAAGAGGATGGAGGAAGAATAGAGGTAGAACTGCTCAGAATGCGATATTGGGAAGAACCCCCCTTGCCCGGCCATCCCTCCCACAGGGTACGACAGAGTTTTGGCGTTCTCTCTTCTCAAGAGAAAGCTTACCACCAGAAGAGGTTAGTGAAGAACAGCGGATAGATAACATATCAATTATGGAACCAGTCACGATAGAAGAAATAGAATGGATAAAAAAAGAAAACTAAGCTAAGCTCGGCGCCAGGCCCAGACGGGGTGGAAGCCATCCGACAACGGGGGGAAAATTAAAGAATAATTTTACGATCTTGTCCCTAAGACGAAAATTTGCACGGCGGAATGGTCTAAAGGGGAAAGGGAGGACCATCCTATTGCCTAAAACAGACAGTCCAGAAGATCCGGGGGACTACAGACAATCACTATAACATCTGGTAACGAGAGGCCTTCATAAAGTATTAGCTAAGCGACTATCAGAACGCCTTCCAACATCCAAAATGCAAAAGGAGGGTTTAAACCCGAAGAGGGAGTCAGCGCCAATATATTAATTTTAAAAGAACTCATGAAGAGAGCGAAAGAGGACCATACCAACTTATATATCGCCTTCATTGACTTTAAGAAGGCGTTTGACTCAATCAGTCACCCGGCACTGCTCAGAGCCCTTGAGAAGGCGGGGCTTAACGATGAGTCTGTGTCATATCTAAGAAGTTTTTATCAAGAAATAAATACAAACATCAATGGGGTGGCTGTTAAAATAAAAAGAGGAGTGATGCAAGGAGATCCAATGTCTCCTCTACTATTCAATTTGCATTGGACCAAGTGCTGAAAGATCCCTGAGGGTGTTCGGGCCACTCTGCAGGGGGAGAGGATAAATTACCTGGCATTTGCTGATGATATCATGGTGGTGGCAACTACGAGAGAGGAATTGACAACGGCAATCGAAAACTTTACTAGACGAAGCGGCCAAACTAGGACTGGAACCTGGAATAGGGAAAGTGCGCCACCACTGGGATCAAGGCAGATCCAGGCAGAAAAACATGGTACCACGACGACCGTGGGTTTTGTTTACAAAGAAGTGGCTTATACCAAAATGTCTGTAACCCAGCTTCTACAAGTACTGGGAGTCCAAGTTGGGGTCATACAAACACCGAATGGCCCCAAAGATACCACCACGTGCTTCATCAGGATGAAATCAAACAATATCAATTAAAGAAACTCTACTTGGAAACAAGACATTTCGTAAGGAAGGCACTACATCTGCCTAAAGATACTCCTCTTGGAGTATTTTATGCTAAAACTACCGATGGAGGACTAGGAATTGAATGTTATGACGGACAGCACACCAGTCGCCAAGAGAAACTTACTCGTACGCTTGGGAAAATCAGAAGAGAGAGTTGTGAGCAACATAACCAATGAACATCTGGAAGGACATCCCCCGCCGGCCCTTACAAATTGGAAAATAAAACTGTACGACTCCATAGACGGTACCGGACTGAAAGAAGCCTCCCACAGTATTAAACCCAAGTGGATAGACGCTGGGAATCGCCTTATGAGGGGGGGCACCTTCATTAACGCAATTAAGCTTCAAATGGGAATTTTACCCACACCGGCCCGGAGCGCTCGCGGCACACACACTACACCACATCCTGCAGGTGTGCCCCGCAGTACAACCATGGCGGATAAAAAGGCATGACGGCATAAAAACGAAGGCCGAGGAGGAAGGATATCAGACAAGATTGGAACCACGGATGACGACAAGAGAGGGCCTAAGAAAGCCGGACCTTATGGTGTGGAAGGAAACCGGCTCTATGATAATCGACGCGCAAGTTGTTGCCGAAGCCAACGTCAATTCCATCGACGTATTTCATCAAAAAGTCTCAAAATACAACACACCAGATATCAAGGAGAAAACCAGAGAAATTACAGAGACAATACCATCCATAGAAGCGGTGACAGGGAACGGGAGAGGCGTCATATCAAGAGAATCCATCCGCGTCTGTCAAAGTTGGGTATTGGCGGGTCCCCGAACATTGAGCTGCTCTCCATCAAGATCATCGAGGGCGGCCTAAGCATATACGCTAATTATATGGGGATGTCGTCGGGGGGCGGCGACATCACGTAGGCAACGGGGCCACGACTGGTTGGCCATCGACTTCCTCCCAGATCTTAAGAAGAACTGATCTGTTGAGTGGAGATAAAATTGGTAACCAAGCAGAAACATCTAGATAGCCCTGGTTAGTCTCTCGAATGGTTGTTGTATCAGGAACCTATATAAGTAGGTAAAAGAGGTTACGCCTTACATGAGAGTGATACATCTGGAATGTGAATCTACAAGGCCTTTGTAAGAGTAGCCAATAAAAAAAAAAAAAAAATAAAAAAAAAAAAAAAAAAAAAAAAAAAAAAAAAAAAAAATTCTTGGATGAGCCCTATGCTTACAAGACGTGTTTGGCAACCGCTGATTGGCTGGTACCGGGAGGGTGCTAGGCAGCTCCCAGCCAATCAGCGGCCGCCAAACAAACGTCTCGCGGGCATAGGGCTCACCCAAGACTCTACCTTAGGTGAACCAACTATAGGTTAAGTTCCCTACTAGGTTAGGTTAGGTTAGGTTACATTCCTTACTAGGTTAGGTTAGGTCAGGCAACATTCCCTACTAGGTTAGGTTTGGTTAGGTTACATTCCTTACTAGGCTAGGTTAGGCCTTTAAGGGGGGGTCTAGGGGGGGGAAGGCCCCCCGGGGTCAGGCAACATTTTCCTACTAGGTTAGGTTACATCCCCTGCTAGGTTAGGTTATGTTGGTTGGTTGGTTCTGGGGGGGTACAGCAGGGCCAACCCCCCTTGGTAAGGCAACATCCCCTACAAGTTAAATTAGTTTTGTTATATGGTAACCTATGTATTAATTGGGTATTTAAGTATTTATTAAAAAAACAACTTTAGGCCCTATTACACATTTACCACCCAGGACTTAAATCCCACCCCCCCCTGAGCCAGTTATATATATTTGTATTAATTCATATTTTGAACCCATCCCACATTTACATTTACTTCCTTAACTACCCATTTCCTTTCATTACCCTTAACATTGCCAACTTATTTTGTTAAGTGCTTGTACATTTACCTCAGCCCCAACCTGCCTCAACCAATAGTATCAAGCATTTTTACTACTCCACCCCACCTCCCCCTACCCTGTTTGTACAGTCCGGCCTCCTACCAAACCACCTCCTAACCATACAACTCCAAACACTGTTGAATCTGCCGCCATGACTTCAACTGGTGCATCAACTTCACGCTCGCCGAGCCCCTCAGCAGGAAACTCTTTGCCAACTTCATGTAACAATTGTTACAAGAGTTACAAAGATTTCTCTGCCTATTACTCAGGTGATTATGAAAGACTAATCGGTTTAAGACAGGACCACGGCCTCCAGAGAAAGCAGGTCTTTTGCCCCCATTGAGTTGCAAAGATCTCTGCCTATTACTCCAGGTAATTATGAATGGCTGATCTGTTTATGACAGGACCACGGCCTCCTGAGGAAGCAGGTCTTTTGCCCCAATTGTGGGAATGAGTGCCGCCTAGATTTGCAAAAGAAGTTGCTTCAGGTAAATACCTTACGAGTAGTTGTTTTTGGTTTTCTACATGTAACCATGATATGACCCGGCCCTAGATTAATGGCAATATTATATTACACCTATACCATTTATATGTAACCTACACCATATTTTCATGTTTGAGGTTTATTTAATTGGTATTTTTTCCCTCCAGTTTACCTTTAGGTGTGACCGGTCTTATCGACCGCATAGTAAGAAAGCGAAGAAACGCTGTTCTTACTACTTTTCATTGTTTAAGGGCACTTGGTTCTCTGGGTCCCACCTTGATGTTGAGACAGTTCTGTTCTTCGCATATGCGATGTTTTTTTTTCTTACGATGTTGCGAGAACAGAACTTGGACTGTCGGACACAACAATTAATGAATTAGGTCCAGCTTCTCCCGGGAAGTATTTTTTTTTTACCCATCCCTCACCGCCTTTTTTTCCATTCCTACCCCATCCCAGCCCTCTCTCTCATACACAACCTGCCAACCTTGTCTTATAATATTTACCCTACTTAATTACCTCCCCTAACACAGATTTGTATTTCAGGTCATAGTTAATTGGTGCATCCAACAGAAGAAGCAAATTGGTGGGCCCGGCACAACTGTTGATATCGATGAGGCGAAGTTTGGGAGAAGAAAATACAACGTAGGTCGCATCATTGAAGGGCAGTGGGTGTCCGGTGGTATCTGCAGGCAGACCCCCCGGGAGTTCTTAGCTGTTCCCGTACCCGACAGGAACCCCGTGGGACCCTGCTTGCAGTTTATCAAAGAATACATTGTGCTGGGTACCACTATTACTTTGACTGTTGGAGGGCTTATGATTGCCTGGGAGATGAAGGTTATGTCCACTTGACAGTCAACCACTCTATGAACTTTGTGGAACCAGAAACCGGTGCCCACACTAATACAATCGAGAGGAGGGAGGGAACTCCGGCAGTCGACTCCAAGATACGGGAGGAGAATGTACAACTTCGTCGGGTACTTGGCTGCTGCTTATTTCAAGTTGCATTTTGAAGAACCCAAGACCCTCCTCCACACCTTCATAAAGGCAGCTGCTGCTTTGTACCCTCCAACCCTTTAAGGTAAGGTCCAAACATTCTTGATTATTTTTTAGGAAAGGGAGTGTTAGGCTTTTGCTGAAAGTTACGTTAAGGTCTCTGTTACTATTCAGTGGGGTGCTGCTAAGACAACTCGTACCTTCCACCCAACCCCCTGTGCGTTATCCCCCCCTTAGTGAACATAGGCTCCGTGGTGGTTGGGTTGTTAAAACATAGCCTGTGTTTACATTTCTCTGACCGTAACGAATACTTGGTACCGTCCTATATGGACCGTTCTTCGGTGACTTAGACTATTGGCAATTGACATTTTCTATGTTGATATTAGTTGCTTTACAAGGGTAGTAAGGAATATTTTTTTAAGTTCGGTGGAACTAAACTTTAATTCACCTTTGAGTTTGGTACGGCTATTAATGTAGCCTTCAAAGGTAAATTACTGCTTAGTTACAGCCGGCCGAATGGATATTACTTTTAAATCTTGTACAGCAACTAAAATAACATAGGAAACAATCAATTGCCATAGTCTAAGCCACCGCGGATAGCTTCTGTAGAAATACCAAAAAGGTAGACTAACTGAGCAATATGTGTGAAAAATATGAAGGACCATGTGTGTTATGAAGGGATTGGTCAAACGGGTCAAGTTATATCCGAGTATGGAGGGAAAAAAAATATAAAAACTTTTAAAGCAGCAAATAACTTTTTTCATACAAACCAGCTCGCAACCCCAACTGCCTTTAATTACAACCCATTTCTTCCCCTTACTGACAAGAGTAAAACTTAAAAAACTACCACATCCCTTATCGGAGAAGGTAAACTCCCTTTACCCTTCTCGCAAAACTGGGCCTTGACCGCGGGTCCACAGTCTGTCTCCCATACTCACCTTTCCCGACTATAGGTCTCTCCAGTATTAGTAGTCAACTCCAACCAACCACCCACTGACAAGGGTGCCAAAAATTGTGGCCAAATGAGAATTAAAGCAACAATCAAACTCAAATAGTTAATATAATGTAATATGCTAAGCAAGAAAAAACATTGCCCTGCCACACATGTACATTGTGTACAAAACACTTTACTACCGTTGAATGAAGAAAGAGCGTCGTCTGCCACGCAAGCTTTTGCCCACCAGCATACTGCGTATGGGCCAGATGGGCTTAATTTACAAAATCTCTCCTAAAGCCAAAGTTAGATTACTAGGTAGTTGAGGGTTACGAGACTTGGCCCTGTAGCGGTTACTAGGAGTTGAAGGGACGTCACGAAGACCCTTGGGTCGGTCTATTACCTAGTGCAGCACATGAGGTGCGCTAGTAATAGCACCAACGCCTTACGTCAAAATATAGTAGTAACTACTATATTATAAACTATACTATATATTAAAAAAACATGTAAATATCCCGGGAGGTGTCTGATCGCAACCAGATCACAGTCGTCTTGCCTATTTTTTTAAACTATGAGGGAAACAAAACAGCTACCCTACCTTCATACTTAGTCGACGTAAGTAATAGGCCTAGTCTGAATTAAAGCATAGGTAGTAGCCTAGTACTACCTACACACCTACAGAGAAGTTGCAATGGAATGCTACCTAGTATAGGATAAACTTTTTTCTCGCATAACATTGGGCTAATTATTAATAAGTTTATGTAGGCAGACAAAGCTAGGTCGCTGTGGTGAAATTACTATATCCTCCGATTGCTCAATATGGTCCACAGCATAATTTTCTTTAAGAAGGCAACAACGGTAGGAGTTTTAGGCACTGGAATTTTTATTACCCAAACCAGAAATCAACTTGTGTTTGACCTTAAAACTCGTTGGTATGTCGTCCGAAACGCAGACACGAGAACTATCCTAGCATTCCAATTTTGCACAATTGGTCCATGGTACAACCTCTCAACTAAAAACGAATAACCTTACCTTTTTCCTTCCGGTTACAAGTAGGCTAACAATACTATACAGCAACATTAGGTACTATAGTACTTGCTTTCAGATTCCCACTTAAACACCAGCTTCATCCTCGTAGCTTAGGTGGCCATTAAAATTTACGAAAGAGTGCACTGAATAAGGAAACTTCACCGCCGTAATAATTAAGGAAACGCGGTCGCCGCACTGAACAGTAAACGCACAAATCCTAAGTAAAACTACAGCCCCACGGTCCAGACCGTGCTACAGCCAGGACCCGACGGCAAGCCGCCCAACACAGTCACAGTAGCAAGGACCGTCAAGTCTTCCAGCGGCCAGCGCCCGATCAAGGACTTTGAAGAGTGGGCAGTTGGCGCATGCGCGAAACTACATTAGTGTTTTCACCCGAGAAACCAGTTGTTAAAAATTAAAAATACCAATTCTGTTTTTAATAGTCTTATTCATCGCATTACATCAGTACGACAATAACCATATTTCCACGTTCATCTAACCATACTATGGCTACCACGGGGGATTTCTTATCTGCTTATATTGTTTGTTTGTATGGTGTTTTTTACGTTGCATCATGCATGGAACCAGTGGTTATTCAGCAACGGGACCAACGGCTTTACGAGACTTCGAATCACGTCGAAAGTGAACGTCTGTCGCCAGAAATACATTTTTCTGACACACCTCATTGGAATGCCCAAGAATAGAACTCGCGGTGACCGAGGTGCCAGGGCAAGAACCACACTGACCACGCCATTGAGGCGCTATTTGCTACCATTGATGCCAGTTACGAAAACTTAGCCACTTTCAGGCTGTAATAGCTCTTAACCCCTTAAACGCCGGAGCCCTAAATAAAAAATGACTCCCGTATGCCGGGAGGGGTTTGAGAGTGAGCGCGTAAGCGGAAAAAATATTTTTTTCAAAAAATCACAGCGCGCTTAGTTTTCAAGATTAAGAGTTCATTTTTGGCTCCTTTTTTTCTCATTGCTTGAAGTTTAGTATGCAACCATCAGAAATGAAAAATATTATCATTATCATATATAAATAATGCGATATATGGTAGCGAAAAAAAAAATTCATACATATTGTATTCAAATCGCGCGGTGCGCCAACGGTTAGAGGTAACAAGTTGCTTTTTTTTTCGTTGTAATGTGCACTAAATTGCGATCATTTTGATATATAACTATTGTAAAACAATAAAAGCAACACAGAGAAAAGATTATTACAACAAAATGATGCATGAATTCGTAGCGCGCGGATGTAAAAAAATAATTTTTTTAATAAATTCACCATAAATCGAAATATTGTTATAGAGACTTGCAATTTGTTTCAAAATGAAGGAAAATGATTGAATATTACGATACTGTAAGAGTTTTAGCTTACAAATGCAGTTTTTTACCATTTCGAACGAGTTAAAGTTGACCGAATGTCGAATTTTTGTTAAAAGTTTTTTTTTATATGCAAATATAAAAAAAATGAGAAATGCTACAACCTTCCAATAATTTTTGTTATATTGTGCATGTTTTTGCGCACATTTTCATATATAAAACTATAAAAAAAGCGTAATATGAAAAGGCACAAATATTAGGAGAATGTGACCTACGCGTTTCCGAGATTTTCGGCCGAGAATCGGCGCGCGGACGGAATAAAAATATTTTTTTTCAAATATTCACCATATCGAGATATTGTTCTAGAGACTTGCAATATGTTTTAAAATGAAGATAAATGATTGAATATTACTAGACTGTAAGATTTTTATGTTATAAATGCGTTTTTGACCTTTTCGGTTGAGTCAAAGTTGACCGATCGTAGTTTTTTTTTTTTCGTACTTATCGTACTTTATATGCAAATATTTCAAAAATGATAAATGCTACAACCTTCCAATAACTTTTTGTTATATTGTGCTGTTTTTGCGCACATTTTCTATATAAAACTACTATAAAAAAAGCGTAATATGAAAAAGGCACAAATATTAGGATGTGACCTACGCGTTTCCGAGATTTTCGGCCGAGAATCGGCGCGCGGACGGAATAAAAATATTTTTTTCAAATATTCACCATAAATCGAGATATTGTTCTAGAGACTTGCAATATTGTTTTAAAATGAAGATAAATGATTGAATATTACTAGACTGTAAGATTTTTATGTATAAATGCGTTTTTTGACCTTTTCGGTTGAGTCAAAGTTGACCGATCGTAGTTTTTTTCGTACTTATCGTTACTTTATATGCAAATATTTCAAAAATGATAAATGCTACAAACCTTCCAATAATTTTTGTTATATTGGGGCATGTTTTTTTGCGCACATTTCCATATATAAACCTTTCAAAAAAAGCGTAATATGAAAAGGCTCAAATATTAGGAGAATGTGACCTACGCGTTTCCGAGATTTTCGGCCGAAAATCGTCGCGCGGAGGGGAAAAAAATATTTTTTTCAAAAATTCACCAGAAATCGAGATATTGTTCTAGAGACTTGCAATATGTTTTAAAATGAAGATAAATGATTGAATATTACTAGACTGTAAGATTTTTTATGTTATAAATGCGTTTTTTTGACCTTTTCGGTTGAGTCAAACGTTGACCGATCGTAGTTTTTTTCGTACTTATCGTAATCTTTATATGCAAATATTTCAAAAATGATAAATGCTACAACCTTCCAATAAATTTTTGTTATATTGTGCATGTTTTTTTTTGCGCACATTTTCATATATAAAACTACGAAAAATAAAAAAAGCGTAATATGAAAAGGCACAAATATTAGGAGAATGTGACCTACGCGTTTCCGAGATTTTCGGCCGAGAATCGGCGCGCGGACGGGAATAAAAATATTTTTTTCAAATATTCACCATAAATCGAGATATTGTTCTAGAGACTTGCAATATGTTTTAAAATGAAGATAAATGAAATTATTGAATATAGACGAGACTGTATAAGATGTTATGGTATATGCGTTTTTTTACCTTTTCGGTTGAGTCAAAGTTGACCGATCGTAGTTTTTTTCGTACTTATCGTACTTTATATGCAAATATTTCAAATGATAAATGCTACAACCTTCCAATAATTTTTGGTTATATTGTGCATGTTTTTGCGCACATTTCCATATATAAACCTTTAAAAAAGCGTAATATTGAAAAGGCTCAAATATTAGGAGAATGTGACCTACGCGTTTCCGAGATTTTCGGCCGAAAATCGTCGCGCGGAGGGGAAAAAAATATTTTTTTCAAAAATTCACCAGAAATCGAGATATTGTTCTAGAGACTTGCAATATGTTTTAAAATGAAGATAAATGATTGAATATTACTAGACTGTAAGATTTTTATGTTATAAATGCGTTTTTTGACCTTTTCGGTTGAGTCAAAGTTGACCGATCGTAGTTTTTTTTTTTTCGTACTTATCGTACTTTATATGCAAATATTTCAAAATGATAAATGCTACAACCTTCCAATATTTTTCGTTATATTGTGCATGTTTTTGCGCACATTTCCATATATAAAACTATAAAATAAGCGTAATATGAAAAGGTACAAATATTAGGAGAATGTGACCTACGCGTTTCCGAGATTTTCGGCCGAGAATCGGCGCGCGGACGGAATAAAAATATTTTTTTTCAAATATTCACCATAAATCGAGATATTGTTCTAGAGACTTGCAATTTGTTTTAAAGTGAAGGTAAATGATTGAATATTACTAGACTGTAAGTAATTTGCTTACCCCCCAAAAATTAATATTTATATAATATATATATATATATATATATATATATATATATATATATATCTATATCTATATATTATATAAGAAATATATAGATATAGATATATATATATATATATATATATTATATATATATAATATATATATATAATTTTTTTTATACGTAAATATATATTACATTCTTCGATTCTGGTACCAATACATAAATAAAAGGAAGGCAGGTGACACGTCTCTTTTCGCATACAATAAATGTCTTATTATATTCTTTATCATGCACACATCAGATATATTAAAAAATTGTAATAATATAAAACTAAATATAAAATAAACTGCAGAATACTCACTCGTAATCCTGACTCTTCGTTCTATTCTTGTTTTTCTCCCTCCTCCATTGAAGAGTCTTGCATTTTTTTTCCACTCGACATGACGAGGTACAGGTGGAGGAGGGAGACGCGCGCCCTTACTGCTGATGGACCCGGCGGCCCCGTGCGCCCTCCGCTGTCGGTTTAGGGGGCGCGCTCCAATACATGACCTTAGTGTGATACTTTCGGTCACACTCCCCTATCCTGCAAAGAGCAACTTTGCAGAGACGACAGAAGAACCGGGTGTCTCTCCCTTCTGCCATTCATATGGCACACCCGGCACCGTTTCTGCCTTCGCCCTTCTATGGCCTCCAGTATGTGTTCCCCTGGCTGCAGCCGACACGCAGGGTCCACTACCCGACGAGAAGCGGTGATGGCGGGGCCGGCAGCAAGAGGGGCGTCGTCAGCATGGGGCGTCGTCAGCAGGGGCGGGCGACAGCAGGGGTGTCGTCAGCAGGGGCGGCGACAGGCAGGGGCGTCGTCCAGCAGGGGGCGGGCGGCAGGGGCCAGGGCCCGGCGGCAGCAGGGGCTTCGTCAGCAGGGGGCGCGTCAGCAGGGGCGTCGTCAGCAGGGACGGCGGCAGCAGGGGCGGGGCGGCGGCAGGTCGAGCGAAGTTGGCCCTCCTATCTGCCCTTTCCTCTAGGGGCAGATCTGCAGCTCGGGGCAGGGGGTCAGTTATGGAAGGCCACTCATCGGGTCGATCGAAGTTGATGAGGGCATTCCCGGCTACCTCTAGGAACTGTGCGTGGGTCAACCTCGGAAGATTGTCACCGCGGTACCCACAGTACAGTATGTAGGCATTTGGAGGGCCAACTGAAGGATGTATTTTGAGGAGCTTCTGTGTCCACCTTCTGGTTCTCCTGGCGGAGGGATAGTACTGGATGAGCTGATCAAAGAGATCAACTCCTCCCATGTGCCTGTTGTAGTGCCCAATGACAGTAGGCCGCTCGGTACGAAACTCCTCAAACACAACTCGGCCCTGTCGACGTGTTCTTCTTCCGCTGTACGATCTCTTCTTGGATGGGTTCATGACTCGTCGTAACCATGGGTACCGAGTCGGACTACCCTTCCAACAGATGACGAAGAACAGCGCCCTTCCGCCGCCACTCTGTCTCTCCTCTTGCCAGGTGTTGCGGATGACTAGCGAACCTCTTGAGGACATTCGGGGCCCCACGCACCAACCGAAGGGTACCACTGACGTGAACACCTGCTTCATACAGTTCCTGGGCCAAGGATACCGAGTTATAATAATTATCCATAAACAGGATATCCCTGGTTACGGAAACGTCCCACAAGGTTGAATACAGTGTCACGCAGCGTGGAGAATACCCGGTATACACTGAAAAGTCCACAACGTATCCAGTGTTGGCCTCGGTAATGAGAAAGAATTTCACACCATATTTCTTTTGGCTTCTTGGGTTATACACTTTTATACTAAGACGTCCTTTGTAAGGCATCATCCCCTCATCCAAAGACAGGTTCTTTCCAGGAATCACGAGATTACTACATCGCTCACGGATATAATCCAACACTGTACGCACTAAAATGAGGCGATCACTGTTATTCCGGGGTATGGCCCTTCGGTTTTGAAGGCGTTGAAGTACCTGTCCATCGCCAGGAAATTATCACGGGACATAACGCCAGGCACATTCGGCATATATAAAAAAACAAAAAAGAAAATTAACTTCTTCCTTACCAATATTGCCTGACGTCGATAGCAGGTGTCAAACCAAAATAAATGTGGAGCAAAAAATGTGCCATGTCAATGAGGTTGCAACCCCGCCAGGAATACGACAATGGTCGTCTTCAGCTCATATCGGCAGTACCGAGCGTAGTCCACCGTCTCGTGTACCAGGTATTCCAGCAATTCCCGCGTCAGGAAAAGCTGGATGAATCCCAAAACAGTCAGGGGTACTGGTACGGTCATCCCAGGGGTTGCCGTGAAGGGGTGCATGTTAGGAGGGGTGGGGTCCGGGTCCGTCCACCCCTCGTCACTCTCCGACGACCGACCTTCACCTTGGCTGGCGCGACGAGCCGACCTTCTACGTGCCCGTGCGCGCGCAGCCATTTGCGCACGGGTGCGGGCACGATGCACACTACCCCCCCCCCCGTTGGCCCATCACCCTCACTTAGGCCCTCAACTTTCTGTATCGTCCTCTGCGATAAAACTTGAGCCCGTATCCCCACCCTCCCCCTCCCCCTCCCCCATCAGATTCCCCCTCGTATGCACTGAATTCGAGCTCACTTTCGGGATGTGAGCCTCGAACGGATTGGGGGCAAATATTCATACCTCACTTTCATCGGGACTGATGTCCTCATCACTCGATGACCATCCGCCATCAAAATGAGACTTTGCGACATGTTCCCGATCAAGCTCCGAAAGATATTCGTCTATGTCCCTTGGTTGGAGGCCTCCCAAATGCCTACGAATGCCCCTAAGGACGCCCACATGCTTTCTAGGGGTAACCAAAGGCAAACGATGTGTTCCCGAAACACTTTCAGCCACACGTGGCGCACAGAACAACGGCCTTGAGGCGCGGGGTCATGCTGGGTGCTTGGCCCCTCGCCAGCATCCATGTCCAAAACTCGCCTTACACGATCCCTTCCGACGGGTAAACGCGCCTTTCACGGTTCACACGTCGTTGAGGGCATATCTACGAATGTCCTGTAGCAATACAAATGCAGTCTCGCACAAGTCCAGAAAAAACACGCTTTTCACGAAAGATCGCTCTCGGATGGTGCGCTACTGATGCTGGCTGGAGCGAGAAGAAGGGATATCGCGCATGCGCACCTGGGTCACGCTTCAAAACAAAACAAGGCCTTGATCCGTGGACTCCCAGCATCCCCAAGGCGCGTGATTCAAAAGTTTTAGGCTGTAGGCCTATAAGTATTTTTCCGCGAATTTTAAAAAAAATCGTTTTGTATGTCGACGTAAAATACGTCCAGTCGGCACCGACAGACAATTTATCTCGACGTAAAATACGTCAGTCGGCGTTTAAGGGTTAATAATGCATTGAGTGGCAAAAACTTCCTCTACCTGAAGAACAACATGACTAACTATATAGTATGGATGTAAAGTAGTAACTGCTAAGTAAAAGCACTGGAACTTTTGTTAATATGTCTGCCAACCCTTTAAAAAGGTCAGTTTATAGGAATTCAACTTTACAAACATAATCAAAAGTACTTTTTTTTTTCATTCTTTACTTTAAAAAAAAAACAATAGGACTAAACCAAACATGGCCATCCTAAATTAAACATCAAAGTTTCAAGTTTTTTTTAAGCTTCTGCCAAGGAATATTTGCAAACACTATTTTGAGTAAGAAAACAGGAAATGCGAAATGAAATTCGGGCAAACAGCACATATACTTTATTTTTCACACCTTTATTTACATGGGTAACCTATTCATGTCTAAAGGGAACAAATTAAAGGTGCAAGAATGATGATAATAAACAGGTACCAGATAATAAAGTTCATAATTTTAAAAAATTTACATTATATACATCTAGAGTTTCCGCGACTCAATTTATATGAAATAAATATTCTTTGAAACACATACAATACATCTTCAATATACAAGAAAGGAAGCTAATAAACTTTTCGGAATGGGCTAATCCATAAACTCATGGTAGAAGAGACAGCAACTCACATAATTATTATGTATTGTGTGCTATCCACAACCATGCTAAATACTCTAAAAGATGTTGTAATATCTATATACATTTAAAGCCCAGTGTGACATAGTTGAAATTGAAGCAATAAAAACTATATCTATTTTTCAACACAATTAAATCTTTGGTTAGAAATGCCTCTTTTGACGAGGCAAAATTATACTCATAAAGGTACGTAACAAAAGAGTAACACGATGGGTAAGTGCTAACTTGTTGCTTCAACCGAAACGTCGTGGTCTGCCTTGCAAGATACTTGTTGTGCGAAAGGAGAAAAGGGAAAAGGGGAAAGTGAGTGCAAGACAGCAGATACATAATCACATGGAACAGTAATCACTTATTGATCAAATGAAATTTACGAAACGGTTAAATACGTAAACAATGAGTAGCTATTGTTTTATAAGGTAATTTCATATTTTATTTCCCCATTATCATGACACCTGAGGCAACCCACTTGA